>NC_072401.2:165007954-165310984 GCF_028858775.2 Pan troglodytes | reverse complement strand
TCAGTATCTACTGATAACTCATGGCATGTTTCCAAATTGTTCAGATATATAAATCTATCAAATTTATTCATGAATCTATTAATTAACTAAAGAATGAGAAAAAAAGTGAAGTAGAATTAGAAAAATATAGTCTTTGTATTTTAATATTTTTATTGATTATTACAGTAGTTTGTAGTTACTAGAAATAAAATTTAAAAATAGAGAAAACATTTTAATATAAACAACTGAATAATCACTATTTAGATTTTCATGTTTCCTTATAACCTTTTTCCATGAATGTAATTTTTAAATTAAGATTTTACTGTGTTTTGAGTTATATCTCTCAATGACAGAGTTTAAACCCCATACACAGCTTTTGGAGAATGGAAGGTATCAGAAAAAAGTCTTCGTGGTTTTGCCTAACTAGAAATTCCATTCTGTCAGGATTCTGAATAAATAAGCTTTTGTAATTTTATTTTTGTATGGCATTTTCATTTTGTTCCAGAAAATTATATTTTGTCCTATTTGAGAGGTAAATAATTGGGAAAGGGCCAGGCGTGGTGGTTCATGCCTCTAATACCAGCACTTTGGAAGGCCGAGGTGGGCAGACCACCTGAGGTCAGGAGTTTGAGACCAGCCTGGCCAACATGGTGAAACCGCGTCTCTACAAAAAAAATGCAAAAATTAGTCGGGCGTGGTAGTACATGCCTGTAATCCCAGCTACTCTGGAAACCGAGACAGGAGAATCCTTTGAACCCAGGAGGCAGAGATTGCAGTGAGCCGAGATTGCACCACTGCACTCCAGCCTAGGCGACAGAGCAAGACTCCGTCTCAAATAATAATAATAATAATAATTGGGGTAATTAAATGATGTAAGAATCATTCTGGATTCCCTACACACTGGGAAAATGTAAATTAGAAAGAGGAAGGAACCACATTTTATTAGATTGGTGCAAAAGTAATGGCAAAACTACAATTTTTTTTGCAGCAACCTAACAAATTGTATGTTTGTAATTTTACTGCTATTTTGAAAAATACCTTTTAAATATGATTATTCATTGAACTATCTCAAACCCAACAGAGTAGCAGCTCTGAGAAAGTTTGGACTACTTCCTTATCCTTTTCAAGACTACTGTCTCCATACTGAGTAACTAAGTCAAAAATCAAATTATAAGCATTATTGTTTTCAAGTGGTAATTGTGGGGACAAACAAATGCTCAGAGGTCCTGTAAATAGATGATTCTTTTTTTTTTTTCTTTTTTTTTTTTGAGACAGCCTCACACTGTCGCCCAGGCTGGAGTGCAGTGGTACAATCTCGGCTCACTGTAACCTCTGCCTCCCGAGTTCAAGCGATTCTCCCACCTCAGCTTCCCAAACAACTGGGATTACAGGCACACGCCACCATGCCTGGCTAATTTTTGTATTTTTAGTAGAGACAGGGTTTCACAATGTTGGCCAGGCTGGTCTTAATCTCCTGACCTTGTGATCTGCCTGCCTCGGCCTCCCAAAGTGCTGAGATTACAGGTGTGAGCCATCGGCGCCCAGCCAATAGATGACTCTTGAGCGTCTATCCTCCAGGAGCTTAATTGAAAGCTTAAAGTCAGCTTGGTCCATCCTTTGCGCTCTTCCTCCATAACTCATTCCCTTTCCTTTTCCCAAACTGATGCCTAAATTCTACCAACTCTAAGTTTATAAAATATCTGTTCTCTTTTTCCATTTCATTCTCACACTATGACACTAGCTTTTGTTCTCATTGTTATTGACTTTGACTATTGTAATAGTCTCTCCCTGTTCTCCCTTTTCTTTCTTATCTAATATGCCAAATTAATCCTTCTAATAATCTTACTTTTTTATGGGCAAATAGTTTATTTATCTTTATTGTGGTTAAAAAACACTTAACAGGAGATTTACCTTTTTAATAAATTGAAGTGTGGAGTACAGTATTTACTGTTAACTATAGGCACAGTGTTGTACAGCAGATCTCTAGAACTGAATCATCATCTTGCGTAATCAAAAATTACTCCCACTGAATAACAACTTCCCATTTTCCCCTCTCCCCAACCTTGGCAGCCACTATTCTACTCCCTGTTTCTTTGTGTTTGACTATTTTGTACATTTCATATAAGTGGTATTATGTGATATTTATCCTTCTGTGATTGGTTTATTTCATTTGGCATAATTTCCTCAAATTTCATCAATGAACAGCCAATCCTGTAGCAAATGGCAGTATTTCCTTCTTTATTTAAGGCTGAATAATATTTCATTGTGTATATATACCACATTTTTTGGAGACAGGGTCTTACTGTGTTGCCCAGGATGGAGTGCAGTGGCATGATCATAGCTCACTGCAACTGCAATCTCTCGGGCTTAGGCAATCTTCCTGCCTCAGCCTCCCAAGTAGCTGGGACTACAGGCACATGACACCACACTCTGCTAATTTTTTTTTTTTTTTTTTTTTTAGTGAAGACAGGGTCTCACTGTGTTACCCAGGCGGGTCTCAAACTGAGCTCAAGCAGTCCTTCTGCCTTGGCCTCCCAAAGTGCTGAGTTTATAGGCATGAGCCACTCGCCGGCTTATACCATATTTTCTTTCTCTATTGATAAGTTGATGGACATTTAAGTTGTTTCCGTAGCTTCACTCTCAAACTGAGCTCAAGCAGTCCTCCCGCCTTGGCCTCCCAAAGTGCTGAGTTTACAGGCATGAGCCACTCGCTGGCTTATACCATATTTTCTTTCTCTATTGATAAGTTGATGGACATTTAGGTTGTTTCTGTAGCTTCACTCTTGTCAATAATGCTGCAATGAACATGGGAGTTCAGACACCTATCTGAGGTCCTGATTTCAATTCTTCTGGATACTTAGACGTGGGATTGCTCGCTCATATGGTATTTCTATTTTTAATTCTTTGAAAAACCTCCACACTGTTTTCCATAGCAGCTGCACCATTTTTATTCCTAACAGCGTACAAGGGCTCCAACTTCTTCACATCCTCAGGAGCATTTATCTTGTTTGGGTTTGGGGGTGTGTGTGTGTGTGTGTGTGTGTGTGTGTGTGTTTTGATAATAGCCATTCTGATGGGTGCGAGGTGACATTTCACTGTGACTCTGATTTGCATTTCCCTGATGATTAGTGATTTTGAACACCTTTCTATATAGCTGTTGACCATTTGTATGTCTTCTTTAGAGAAATGTCTTTTTAGCTCCTTTGCCCATTTTTTAATGTAATCTTAATTTTTTATTTAAATTATGTAGTGGGTTCCTACTCAACTAAATACAATTAAAGTTAGTTTGTGTGTGTGTTTGTGTGTGTGTGTGTGTTGGCACTGGTTGAGGGAAATACCAGGCTCTGTGTAATCTTTATTTTTCAGCATGATATCTCCCTACTAAAGTAATTAATTGTATTATTATATCATATAATAATAATGTGGTATTATTGTATATACTAAATAAATATACTAAATATATACTAAATATTGTATTTAGTTGGAGTAAGAACTTTCATGCTCTTTTCATACTTGGCCACATAATGTTACCAAATTACCCAGTCAATCCTACTTCTAAGCATTGACTGAAAACATCTTCTATGCCTAGTATATTCTACCAACATCCTTCTCCATCTGCCATAATTCTACCCCAGCTTCAATTCCAATTCCCATGCCACATCTTCCATTAAACTTTCTACCCTCCCCCGGCCCCCAATCTGAGATGATCTTTCTCTCCTTTGCATACAACAGCACTTGACATGGCACACATCCCATTTTAAATGTATCCTGTCTAATTTTGCAGTTGTCTGATGCATAAACTGTCAATATAAACTTCTTAAAGGAAAAAGACTGAGACTAATTCATCTTTATATTTACCATAGGACCTTATAAAACCTTGCATATATACATATGCAACAAATTACTTGTTGACTGAATGAATGAATGAGTGAATAAATGAATAAAAGTTGATCATTCTTCACTCAATGTGGTTGGAACTGCTGTAAAACATCAGTATTTTGTACTTACTTGCCTTTGTAGAAGAATTCATATGCAAAGGCGTATTTCTAATTCAATGCATTTTTGGTTATCTGTAAATAAAGTGCCTGCTTTGTCAATTATCCATGGCAACTTGAGACTTTCTTTGATGTAATGCTCAGCCAGATAAGATTAATGAGTGGACAAAATTGGAAGGAAGTCATGGTTGAGGATGAGCTTAGAAAAATTCAAACACCTAGCCATCACCAAAAAAAGATCAGAAAATCAGTTTGAATTAAGAATTTCTGCCACATGCAGAAACGAAAAAGACTAAAAGGTTATAACTGCATAATTTTTCTGATAGCTGTTATTATGTATATACAAAAGCCTTCTCCTGTATCTGACCATATATATTTCTTTGATTATAGCTACATATTAAAGCCAAATGAGTTTTTATTATCTGTCCCTTTGTTTTGCCTTTTTACTTCAATGTATGCAGCTAACAAAAATTTAGCCTAATAACTTTAAGCACATTTGCTTAGAAATATCTCTAGTTTAATTTTGTCAGTCTTACAAATGCACCCAAAAAGACCTCAAAGCTGATATAAAATGAATATTTATGACATATGCAAATGTAGAGAAAATCATAACCTTCGGATATTCGTTCAATATATATTATCTATTTACTTATCCACAAGTCATCAAAATTGTAAGGTAGGATCTGGAAAGATAAATGGCACTGGGGAACTCATTTCCTTTATGCAGAAATACATGGTCCTCTGAGCTAACCAATACGAGTATAGAGAGGGCAGTAAAGCGATGGTTAACAGGGAAGGGATTATCCTAAAAGATGCAATCCAACTTTTGATTTCTCCTGATTTGGAGGATTTGGACAGTCTGAGCTGATCTTAAGATTGCTAGATATACTGACTGGGACTCCTAGGGGCTACACACATCAATAGAGGGAATGGGGGAATCTTAATGTGTTTCAAGAGCACATGGAGACCTCTCAGATAGTCTTCAAAGAGGCTCCGGCCCACTATGAGACTGAACCACTAGGCTAGATGAGAGTAGAATCTCAGTGGGAATCCTCAGTCCCAAGCAGAATTTAAAGTCCTAGTATCAATGGCATCGAACCATCTCCAGAGGGGATGAGACACCCAAGAGAAGCAATTCCAATAGAATCTTCCCAATCCATTGCAGAATTCAATGTCTGTGAATTCAAATAAGACTTGGCCTCCTCTGCTTTCATTATTGACCAAGCAAGGTGATCATTATCTTCTTCTCCACTGTTTTCCATCAGTGTGATGTCTCGTGGTGAAAAAAAAAAAAATGTGGCTGATTACTTGCGACTCTTGGATCAGCTCCAGGAATAGAGTTAGGAAAGCCAGGGACATTGCCATGTCATTGTCTTTGTTGTTGATCATTCCCTACAGCTCTGTGCAGATGGTCTGAGGTTTTGACCAAGTCAGTGGTGACAAATTAGGGCATGAAATTAAACTCAGGAAGTTATGCTATGTAGCAGCTTTTTTGAGTTGAAAATATTCCTTTGAGAAAACAAAACACTTTTTAAAAATCACATATGTATGAAGAACTGTCACTCATCTGCAGATGTAAAAAAGAGTACATATTCAGAATGACAAAACTTATGATTACAAAAATGGTATTATCTGTTGGTAAAATATTTTTATTCTTATGTCATGATTGTATTTTGAACTTGAGTTTTCAAGGTATTTTAAATCTCAGGCTGAATGATGGCTTAGGATATTTATCTTCGTTTCTGTTAAGGAAACCTTAGAAATCTGGCTTATAATGCCTTTTTGTTTAAAGTCCAAAATTGCTTGCTGTCTCCATGTCAATAAGAGTAGCTGGAAACAGCTGTTAGTCTGAATGATATTAACTACTGTCCATCTTGTTCTCTATTTATGAAGTATGTTACTTCTCCTTTCCACTGCAGATCAGTTTGCTTGACTTCCTCTGCTGCTCAGATAGGGTATAAAATTGTTACACCTCAATTCAGTTCCTCAAATGCAAATTAAAGAGTTCATGGTATATAAAAGGATCACAATTTCTCACTTTCACTGTAAGTGAATTTTCCCGAAACATAAACAAAACACTGGTCATTGGTAACAACTTCTGAGAATTGCCATATGATCTGACTAAGCTGGCTTTTTTTGGTCTGTGCTCTGTAAATGTTTAAATAGAAGCTTAATGAAAGCCAGTCCATTATGGTCTAGTGCTTTGCCATCTTTAGCCTGACTTCTTAACATTCTCATAACTTAAATTACTCTGAATATCAATACAAATCCACAAAAAGATCCTGCCCCCACAAAATTATTAAACATGAATTTATTCAGCTCATAATTCCAGAACTTGTGTAAATGAAACAGTTAACAAACAGCAGAGACTGTATCTGTGTGGTATAGGCTTTAAGAGCAATGACAGCTCAAAAAATAGGAGAGAGCATCGTAGGGAAGGAAAAACTAGGGGCTGTGTAATTAGGGATGTGAGTCTGAAATTTAGATGCGTCTTAATTTAGATGAGGCATTATTAAAAGAGGGAAGGTATCAAAGGTATGAAGAACATACTTGAGGAAATTCTCAAAGACAGACTTTAATATAGAGAATGCAATACACTCAGGAAATAATCATCTGACCATTAATTTTAATAAATACTACTTTTAGTAGACTGTTATGCAGTAAAATGGGACAATAGTGGTCATAGACTGTTAATAAGGATTAAATTAAGTGATCAATTAAGTGACAATAATTATCATGAAATAATTGATTATTAATAATTATTGTCACTTAATTGATCACTTACTTTAATTCTTCCTAATAGTCTATCACCACTATTCTCCCATTTTACTGATGACGAACTTGAAACACAAGAGATTAAGTAATTTAACACGTATAGATGGGCGGAACTACAAATATAATGCTGATTGTATTTTCAATAGCCACACCAGTGTTTCCCAACATTTTTTACAACACGCAGAATATGATAACATTTGTGAGTCAACCAGGGTGAATGGACAACACACCCAAGACCTCAAAACTGCCCTCTAAGCTAACAGGAATCAAGATCTTGGCACAGCAATAACTTATTTGTGGCAAAACTCACAGCTTATTAGCTGTTAAACTCTGTACGATGCCACTGTGGTTGTATGTCAGAGATTCGTGGAAAATATGCCTGAATAGGTAAGGTAAACTCAAATTGTACAAGCTCATATGAAAAGAAGGTGAAGCAATTTGGGTTTATATGATTGGTGATAGAGTTCTTGAAGAGTGGCAGTATATTAAGAGGATCTAAATAACCGCATATCTTAAGAATGATTTCCTGATGGAAGGAACACAGTCTTAAAGATACTTTGTGTGTCTGTTGACAATTCAAAGCCACTAGAGAAATTGCTGTGGGGATGAAAAGGAAGAAGATATGAAAGACACTGAGATGTCTGATTTTCTTTGCATATAGCAAAAACCAAGAAACTGTGCGGGAATGAAATGACTATTGAGTGAAAGAGTTTAATAATTCCAGCGTTGCATAACACTATGGCCCTCACAAAGATTTTTTTTTTTTTTAGTGATGAGTTTAAAAAAAAACTTATGAAGAAAAAAATATGATTCTACCAGTGCCAGGAAACCTTGGCAAAGGATGGGGGCAGGGAGCACTAAAGACCATTTTAAGATATGTAAGACCAAAAAACACCCTACTTTACTTAAAACTCAAACATTAAGGCAAGAGATGTGAAGCATACACACACACACACACACACACACCAAAATCTAAAATTTAATTTGCTGCATAGCGTTATGTGGTCTGCTATTCACAGATAGATAGAAATAATGTAAAAGTAAGAGTTTATTCAGTCATAAATGGTAAAAGTCTCAACATATGCTGACTGGATTGCAAGCAGACTGGTAAAATACTAAAATGCCAGTAAAATCTGTGAATTCAGCTTGTATGTAGCTGTCACTAGGTGACAGATACCAGTGTGGATCACCAATAATTTTATAGAATCATTCAGTTCCCAGGCCCCAACTTCCCATCAGGTAAAAATGTACCAAAATTACAAATATTTTGCAGTGCAATTTTATTACATTATTGAAATCAGCTTCTCTACACAATTATTCTGCTGGAAAGGCGTATTTATGTTTTCATTACTGTTTCCATTTATAATTCAGTGATTGTGATTTGTGTGAAGTATATCAATTTAGGAATTATTTAATTCTTTCTTTAATGGCACTATCACATTATTTTTTATTTCTAGTAGATATTTGAAGTTGATATTTAGCTTTTAAATTCATTTAGAACAATCTCAACATGGTTTGAAAAGACTCTTGAGGTCCAACTTGAGCCAGATAATTTGGAAAAATTTCAAAATGCTAAAAATATGTAAAAATAAATCATGTGAAATGGGAATGAAAAATGAACCAAGTTTTTTATTTTTCCTATGGGAAATAACCTTAATTTTATGAGAAAATGATGTTGTTAGTGGTGCTTCAGGTAGTAGTTTTAGCAGAAATTTTTAAAAAGGACTTTATGAGACATAAGAAGCTGGACAATAGTAAACTGGTCAGGTCACTTTGAACTCAGTAATCAGCAAGGTCTTTGTTTAAAGCAGTTTATGAATAAATTACTTTTTCAATGTCAATGAAAAAATCAGAGCTGCAAAATCTTTTTCGTACCTATAGAGCATTTGACACAATCTTTTTTTAGTGATGAATTTATCTGATAGCATTACCTGCAGTTTTTTTTTTTTTTTCAAATAAGAAATTTTGTTCATGGAAGCAACAGGAATTAATGCCAGGCCAAGTGGGGTTTTCATTTTTATTGTGTGTTTCTCTGTGTACCTTTACTTCAGTTTTATTGTTAATTGCAGAGGTTAGAGTGATTTATTTTATAAAATTTGTTTTTATTATTGTCAGTAATATTCATACATTGTCTTCAACTCAGAATCACGTGTGTACTTTAAGACAGAGATCTATGAACATTTTCTGAAAGGGTCAGATTGTAAATATTGAATTGAATCATTTACCAGATAGTAAATGTTTTAGTTTCTGCAGCCAGATGGTCTCTGCAGCAACTACTCAACTCTGCTGTTACTCTGCAAACACAGCTCTAAACAATACATAAACCAGTGGGTGAGACTGTGTTCCCATAAGACTTTATTGATTAAAAATATTCAGTGGACAGAATTGGGTCTTAGTTTACTGACCCCCGGTTGAAGAGATTTTCTTTTTGTGGAGGCAGGAGATGGATGTCCAAGGAGTTAAGAAATATCAAACTCTTATTGTCTATAATTTATTAGATTTTAGTGGCTCCAAAAATAAATATTACAACTTAATTAGGTGTTAGAGAAGCCTCTATTTACTTTTCCTGGCTGCTTTTGTAATAAGTCATATTCTGTTGACTGAATTCAATTCTATTCAATTTACATCTACTGAGCATCTATGCTATGACACTAAACTGGCAACAAGCATGATACAAAGTGTAACAAGTCCAGTTTCTGAGGCCTAGGTTTGGAGAGAAGCTATTTCAGGTTTTTATATTAAAAATAGGCACTCAGATAATTTTTAATTTTCCCTTAACATATTGGCCCTTCATATGTGGTGCTATACCCAATGTGGCTGCTTCCTAAGTCAGTTCAGGGGGAAGGGGACATTAATACGGACCTTCCCTGTGTTCTCATCCCAGCACTTCCACCCCGGGACTTTAGATGGCAGTGTTCCTTTTTGTTCACTTTATTTTTACTTAAGAAATTCATTCAAAACCCTGGTGTAGTCTGCCATACTGTTTTACTTTGAGGTCTCTGGCAATGTTGGGTTTCAGTTCCTGTATCTTTCTGCACTATCTGAGTGAGCAGCCATTTCATTTCCCCTGGGGAGAGAGCAGATATATCTGTATCTATATATACTTTATACACTTTAAAGGAAAGAACAGTAGCAGTGATTCATACATTCTTCCAGCCTGCCATTGTGACTCAGCTCAAAAAAAGTAATTATGTAGATTTTTTTAAAAAGTTTAAATGTTACATTGCACATTTATGTTGCATTTTGTAAAATTTTGTTTTAGATTCAGGAGCTTCCTGTGAAGGTTTGTTACATGGGTGTATTGCATGCTGCTGAGGTTTGGGCTTCTAAAGTTCCCATCACCTAAGTAGTGAACAAAGGACTTCATAGGTAGTTTTTCAAACTTTACTTCCCACCACCCTCCCTGCTTCAACAATCTCCAGTGTTTATTGTTTCCATCTTTGTGTCCCTCTGTACACAATATTTAGCTCCTACTTATAAGTGAGAATATGCAGTATTTGTTTTTCTGCTTCTGTGTTAATTCACTTAGGATAAGGGCCTCCAGCCATATCCATGTTGCTGCAAGAGACATGATTTCATTCTTTTTATGGCTGCATAGTATTCCATGGTGTAAATGTGCCACATTTTCTTTATGCAATCCACCACTGATGGGCATCTGGATTGGTTCTATGTCTTTGCCATGGTGAATAGTGCTGCAGTAAACATATGAGTGTATATATTTAACAGATTTAAAGCAACATTTCTAATGAAATTTATTAGCCATGTCTAACTGCTGGTTACATCATTCAGATTATTAAAGGGCTGAGATTTGAATTCACCAGCTAAAGTTATGGGAGACTTGTCTCATCCAAAGAGAAAAATTAATTACTTTTTAAAATCTGAATATGAGATAAAATGACTTCAGACCACAAATCTGTGAAACTAGAATTCATAGTAGTTCAGAAACAAATTCAACTCAATTCGTCGGTAGATGTATTTATTAGCATTTTTAAACAATAGGATTTTCTGTACTCAAATTTTATGTAACCAGTGATTTTTGTGATATTTTTAGACGATGATGATTATTGACAGTTTAGACCATTTGTTGTAACCAAATAGGTGTGCTTCTTCCTAAGAACATATCTGTAATATTTTCAAGCTAAGACTTCTCGTATTAACTTTATTCCTTCATTATACTTTAAAATTTTTGAGAAATTTTCCACATTGGTAAGATACCATATTTAATAAATTACATGCCATGGTCTGATATTATCAAAGTAACACAATAAAGTTTATCAAATGATAATATTCCTTAGAATACTTAAAACTCATAACTTTTATATATGAAAGCCCATAGATAGTATCCTATTAAATAGATTAAATTGGGGACATAGCACGATAGTGGTGCTATTAAAATTGACTTCCATGTATGAATGAAATGACAGTGCATTGTTGATGTGCTGGTGTGTAAGGCACAACTTATTACATGATTTGAGTCCAGCAATGACCATAAAAGTAAAAGTCAATTAATATAGGTTGAGTATTCCTTTTCCAAAATGGTTGGTGCTAGAAGTGTTTCCAATTTCAATTTTGGGAGGATTTTGGAATATTTGCACATACATAATGAGATATTTTGGGTAGGACTAGAAGTGTGTTGGATTGGGGACTTTTTTTTTTTGATTTGGCAATATTTGCACATACATAATGAGATATCCTGGAGATTCAACCCAGTCTAAACACAGAATTCATTTATGTTTCATATACGCTTTGTACACATAACCTGAAGGTAATTTTACTTTTCCCTTCAAGATAGTGAATAAACTTTGGGTTGTGCACCTATGTTTTGACTAAATGGAATTTTCTACTCACAGCATTATGTTGGTGCTCAAAAAGTTTTGGATTTTGGAGCATTTCAGATTTAGGATTTTCAGGTTAGGAATGCTCAATCTGTATTGATCATAGATTTGGTTCTAGCATCAAAGTTGGAGTAAAATGTCCATGTGTTCTAAATCTTAGGTTGCGGTTTATAATAGCCCTAGTATAAGCAAGGGCAGAAATAACACAGGCGAGAAATGTTCTCTGGGAGATCTCATACTGGCTGCTGTGTCTTTCTGCAGAATCTGTCACTGCGAAGGGGATGAAGAGAGCCCCCTCATCACACCCTGTCGCTGCACTGGGACACTGCGCTTTGTCCACCAGTCCTGCCTCCACCAGTGGATAAAGAGCTCAGATACACGCTGCTGTGAGCTCTGCAAGTATGACTTCATAATGGAGACCAAGCTCAAACCCCTCCGGAAGGTACAGTATCCATAGGAATTGGTTTGGGAGGGACCATTTGCAAAGCAGACTTGTTTTAGAAATCTATTTCCTTTGCCAATAAGATTCTCCTAATATGCTAATATCCATTAAGGGTATGTGTCTTGTGTTGAGCTCAGTGCACAAAATTCATCTAAGTGTTTGCAGATAATCCTTCCTTTCTTCTATGTTTTATATTCTAGAGCTTCTGATTGGTATATTACTTTCAATGCTTTTCTAAAAGTCAGTGTGTGCACGTAATAGATATAAACATATATATGTATATGCATGCAAAATGCACTTGTAATTCAATGTAATTGAATTGATGAGAACTGTGATAGCATTGTGCTTACGGAAGCCAGTTCTCAAGGTTACATGATACATTGCCTTAAACAACATCAACTCATCAAATTTCTTACAAGTTATTTATTAGGTAATAGAAGAGAAGGATTTCTTCTATAAAGTGTGTACTATTTATGTTTGCTTTTATTTGGGAATTGGTTTAATGGCTCATGTGTAATTAGAGTAGGTAGAAATAAAAAGTACTATTTTCCATATTGTGCATCAGGCTGTAAGAGAGAGGTAAGTGTATTTTGTATCTGTAATGTTTGTCTTCAAATTCCTCATTTATGTTATATTTTTCTGAAGAAGAAAGGTAAGACTGTGAGTCAGATACAAAGTTAGTGTCTCACTCAAAGCCACCGAAGAACAGCTTGTAAACAATACAAACAAGGACAATGAACTTATACAATTCATGTTTGATAGCTGGACTTCTGGATTTTAGCATGTAACTTATTTATCTTTTTGCCTAACTGTAGCCTTACATATATGGCTGCCTCAGTTTCCAAGGGAGAGTATGAAGACCACAGTTTAAATAATGAATCATCCCAGAGTTGCTCTTTTTATTTAAATTGAATGCAAAGCAAAAGTTATAGGACATTGCCTGGAAAGAAACACAACGAGTTCCAGAATGAGCAGAGTTGAAATGCAAATAAGAATATTCTAGCACATATCTGATTGCTGGCTGACCATTGCAATTCTTCATTAATTCTGTAAATTGTGGAGAGAGAGAATCACATTCCTTGCTTTTGTGGTAGCCTCAATTTTTAAAATCTGCAAATGGTTTATAGCTATCAAAAATAATGCATAAAATTCCTTTAGGATATGTGTGGTTTTTTTTTAACAATGGGGTAACCTGAGTGCTGCAGGGTAACCCTGTTTTTCTAGGGCCCAGAGGTGTCAATGCCAGAAATAGAAATGGACCCTGATTCCTTGTCCTTTGCTTCATCCGCTGGACAGATGCTGAGCATTGTCTGCAGTAGTTAAATGGCACATTGTACTCCACGATTTTCCAAATGTTTTTTCTTAGTTCTCAGGGAACTACAAATTATTTCATAGAGTCTATATATTTCTTCATTTTTTTTCTCATGCTAAATTTACATAAAATTTTCATTTCAACTTTGTCAAATACAGTATTTTAATTTGAGGGCCACGATCTAGGATAATAACATATTCTAATTTTTTCTTCTTTACCGTATCTATCACCACTACTCATTTTTGTTTAATTAAAAAACATGATGCTGAGAAGAAACTTGAAAAGTCTTTTTATTCCACCGCCAGCTTTTGTAGTATCTAGTATACCCTGTCAATACAACTTTCATCCTTTGTTAATATTCCATTCTCAATAATTTACAACTCTCTTAGGAAATCTTATTTTTTTCCTCAACAAACACACTTATAAACCAGAGAAAGGCAGCAAATATGTCTATCTTTTTAAATATTCATGATAATGGACCAGGCACAGTGGCTTAATACCTGGCATCTCAGCACTTTGAGAGGCTGAGGCAGGAGTAACCCTTGAGCCCAGGAGTTTGAGACCAACCTGGGCAACAAAGTGAAATCTTGTCTCTACAAAAAAGTTAAAAAAAAAAAAATTTAACCTGGCATGGTAGCACACACCTGTAGTTCCAGCTACTCAAGAGGCTGAGGAAGGAGGATCCTTTGAGCCTAGGATTTCAAGGTTCCGGTGAGCTTTGATTGCACCACTGCAGTCAAGCCTGAGTGACAGAGCCATACTTTGTCTCCAAAGAAAAAAAAAAAAAAAAAAAAACACAAAAAACAAAAATTCATGATAATGAATGTGTCACGGCAACCTAGTGGGCACCTATGTACCTACTATCTGTTGATGAATATCCTAGTTTCTTCTAAAAATATCTTCTTTAATCAATTTGAATAAATTGAATACTTTTCTTTTATTGATTATTAATATATCAATATATTAAGCATTGATGAAGGACAGAATTTCTACATTCTTTATTTTTAATAGCACTTATATATGTATAGGGGTGTTGGAATCTGATCCAGAGGTTGCTTCCCCAGCACCCACAGATGTGTTTTATTTGAGCCATGGGGCTTAAAATTATCATTTTAGTTGCCAACATTTAAACATGTAATTATTTCATGTGCAACTCCATCCATGTGAATTTGTTTGAAAAATCACAGTATCTGGCTTTACTGGAACCACATTCCCATATGACAACAACCAGTGGAGCCAAGTGGTATCTAGCCACTTTAAAAAGGGACTTGCTTTCAAATTCGTCACAGATCTCAGCCTTCCCTCTCTTTCTGATCTTGACTCCTTGTGCCATATCCACTCATCTGTGTACCTCTGTGGCACTTGTGTAGGGATCTGAATCTTCAACTTCTTTTCTAACACATGAGTCCTAGACATGAGGAACATGCATTCAGTTCCTCCCTCCATGATGCATAGGCTTTAAAAACCTAGAGAAAGTATTCCAACGTCTCACTTTCTCCTTTAAAAATATGAGGCACTGGAATAATACTTAAGAGGCAGTAATCATAATGATGACCTTCTCAGTCATCAACCTGAGTCATCACATTCTGAGGTGACACAAACTATACAGATATGAGGCATTTTAAAACTGTTCTAGTTGGGCTATTTTGATGGCACTAAGATTCATAAACAGTTTTTTTTTTTGTAGTTTTTAAACAGTTATAGAGAATGCTAGCTATAGCATTTGGTTAGAATATATTTGAAGTACATCCAATTAATTGCCTTCAACTTGGTAATTCCATTACAGTTTATAACATTCTAAAGAACAACCCACATGAAACAATTAACTTAGCTAATGATGTTGAATTTCTCCCATTAGCCAATGCAGGCAGGAGATTCTGTTTAGATGAAATGACTTCTTAAAGTAGAAAGGTACAATTCTGCATAGAAAGGTGCAAATCTTCATAGACAAACCTTGGGGCTTAATGGTTAGTTTCTAAAGATATCAGCAAAATGTTACCTCATTAATTGCAACTCTTACTCCACCAAAATCTAGTTAGTAAATTCATCAAGGTATCTTAATGTTTCCAGAAGACAATCTTTAAAGTGAAAATAAAATCAAGCGCTTATCCAAGGAAAAGTAATTTTCATCATCTTTAAGTCAGTAGCCCAGCTACCTTTGGAACACTCAATAAAAGTCTCATTAATCTGCTAAGTTAACCAAGGTCAGAAATAATTCTGAGGGCCCAGAAAAGTCAAAATGTCACACATAAAGAAAGCATAGTGACTACTCAGTGCAATTGGAAATGCACTCAAGATCAACTAGGAAGCATAAACTAATTTCCTATTCTGAAGCTGAAGAATTGCATGGAGTTCAGATTTGAGTTACTCCTGACGGGCGAAACCAACTGTTAAATATGAAACCAAGTTTATGAGGATAGCAAATACTACTGACAACTATCTATCTCCCCTAATATATTTTTTCTGTAATACTCCATATAGAAACTATTTGACAAATGTACAATACAGGATATGTAACTCCATGCATCTTTTTGTCCCTTGCCTCATTTGTACAAATAAAATAAGATAATGAATAAATTATCTTTGCTTTAGTAATGCTTATGTTGAGCCATATGCACTAACCATTTTTGTAGATCAAAAATAGTGAAAATTGGAAAGTTCATAGAATATAAGTTCTGTGTGAATTAACTGTCAAATGAAAAAGAGTAGTCATCTTGGTATTTCTACTTTTCCACTATAATTATTTACAGTGCTGTAGTTGACATGCCTATTTTTAAAAATGAAGAACTGTCTTTAACAAACACTGTTAATTCCTTCCTTGCCTTAATTTGATGTAGCATTCATCTTTCAAAAGAGCCAAGCGCTGGTGCAAGTTACCATAGCAGGTTAACTGCCCCAAACTTGTTATTGATTATTTGATGATCTGGATGTCTTATCATTAATAGCCTTAAAATTGAAGAGGAAAAGGGATAAGGCCAGATTCCTAGCTAGAATCTTCCTGCACCCTTTGAATGATGTTGCCTAATGACAAAAATAAATTCAAAATGCATAATTTTCTTACCATTAAGGGGAATTTGCTATTTCACTGATATGACCACCACATACTGAATTCCTTCTGTGGGCCAAATATTTAGCATATATCATTTAACTAATTCAATTTTCATTATAATCCCATTTTATGTAGGCATATCAAGACCCTTTTGCAGAGGAGAAAAATAAAATATCATATCAAACTCACTCAATATCACACAATTCAAAGCTCCCTGATTCTAAAGCATGTGCTCATTGCACTGTGCCGCTCTACCACCAAAGAGCTGAGACATTCTCTCTTTAAACATTAAAACTTTAATTCTTACTTAAATCATTCCTGATGGAAATCTTTTAAAACAAGTCATTCTAAAACAAAAATTTTTCTGAAGTCTTCTTTCTTAAACAATAATATTTTACCCAATATATTTTCCTAATACCTCAAGTATATCATTATATGCACACCAGTTATTTTTCAGGCTGAAAACTTTAACAACTTCTATATCTTGAAATACATATAAGGCTGTTTATCTTCATTCTGCTTTCTACATCCTGCTATGTTATAAAAAGCCTTTCTATCTGGGTTTGTTGTTTCTCTTTGTTCTCTGTTCTCAGAGCATCAGCTGTCATTTCTGTTTCTCCAATAGTCCTTATTCAACATTTAATGTAGCTACTCCTTTTCTGCTTTAAACAACATCAACACCAAAAGAGTTAGGGCTTATAAAAATGTGTCTACAGGGCCAGGTGCGATGGCTCACACCTGTAATCCCAGCACTTTGGGAGGCCGAGGCGAGCGGATCACGAGGTCAGGAGACCGAGACCAGCCTGGCCACCATGGTGAAACCCCATCTTTACTAAAAATACAAAAAATTACCTGGGTGTGGTGGTGAGTGGCTGTAATCCCAGCTACTTGGGAGGCTGAGGCAGGAAAATCGGTTGAACCTGGGAGGTGGAGGTTGCAGTGAGCCAAGATCACGCCATTGCACTGCAGCCTGGGTGACAGAGCAAGACTCCGTCTCAAATAAATAAATAAATAAATAAATAAATAATAAATAAGGATCTACAAAAGACAATTCTGGATGAACTTCTGTTCTTTTGATCATTGGCAAGAGTTTTAGTGCACATGGACATTCTGAAATCATTCTGGGATGCAAGATTTGTTCAACATACACAAATCAGTAAATTTGATTCACCACATAGACAAAGTTAAAAACAAAAACCATATGGTCATCTCAATAGATGCAGAAAAAGCTTTCAATGAAGGAAGCTTTTCAATGAAGTCCAGCATTCCTTCATGATAAAAACCCTCAACAAACTAGTCTTAAAAGGGACATATCTCAAAATAATAAGAGCCATCTACATCTAAAGAGCCCTACAAACCCACAGTCAATATCATACTTAATGGACAAAAGCTGGACGCAGTCTGCTTGAGAACTGGAGCAAGAAAAGGATGCTTACTCTCACCGCTCCTATTCAACATAGTACTGGAAGTGATAGCCATAGCAATCAGGCAAGATCACGTCAAGGAGAACTAAACACCACTGCTCAATGAAATAAAAGAGGATACAAACAAATGGAAGAACATTCCATGCTCATGGGTAGGAAGAATCAATATTGTGAAAATGGCCACACTGCCCAAGGTAATTTATAGATTCAACGCCATCCCCATCAAGCTACCAATGACTTTCTTCACAGAATTTGAAAAAACTACTTTAAAGTTCATATAGAACCAAAAAAGAGCCCGCATCGCCAAGTCAATCCTAAGCCAAAAGAACAAAGCTGGAGGCATCACACTACCTGACTTCAAACTATACTACAAGGCTACAGTAACCAAAACAGCATGGTACTGGTACCAAAACAGAGATATAGATCAATGGAACAGAACAGAGCCCTCAGAAATAACGCCGCATATCTACAACTATCTGATCTTTGACAAACGTGAGAAAAACAAGTAATGGGGAAAGGATTCCCTATTTAATCAATGGTGCTGGGAAAACTGGCTAGCCATATGTAGAAAGCTGAAACTGGATCCCTTCCTTACACCTTATACAAAAATCAATTCAAGATGGATTAAAGACTTAAACGTTACACCTAAAACCATAAAAACCCTAGAAGAAAACCTAGACATTACCATTCAGGACATAGGCACGGGCAAGGACTTCATGTCTAAAACACCAAAAGCAATGGCAACAAAAGCCAAAATTGACAAATGGGATCTAATTAAACTAAAGAGCTTCTGCACAGCAAAAGAAACTACCATCAGAGTGAACAGGCAACCCACAAAAGTGGGAGAAAATTTTCGCAACCTAATCATCTGACAAAGGGCTAATATCCAGAATCTACAATGAACTCAAACAAATTTACAAGGAAAAAACAAACAACCCCATCAAAAAGTGGGCAAAGGACATGAACAGACACTTCTCAAAAGAAGACGTTTACGCAGCCAAAAAACACATGAAAAAATGCTCATCATCACTGGCCATCAGAGAAATGCAAATCAAAACCACAATGAGATATCATCTCACACCAGTTAGAATGGCAATCATTAAAAAGTCAGGAAACAACAGGTGGTGGAGAGAATGTGGAGAAATAGGAACACTTTTACACTGTTGGGACTGTAAACTAGTTCAACCATTGTGGAAGTCAGTGTGGCGATTCCTCAGGGATCTAGAACTAGAAATACCATTTGACCCAGCCATCCCATTACTGGGTATATACCCAAAGGACTATAAATCATGCTGCTATAAAGACACATGCACACGTATGTTTATTGCGGCACTATTCACAATAGCAAAGACTTGGAACCAACCCAAATGTCCAACAATGATAGACTGGATTAAGAAAATGTGGCACATATACACCATGGAATACTATGCAGCCATAAAAAATGATGAGCTCATGTCCTTTGTAGGGACATGGATGAAGTTGGAAATCATCATTCTCAGTAAACTATCGCAAGAACAAAAAACCAAACACCGCATATTCTCACTCATAGGTGGGAATTGAACAGTGAGATCACATGGACACAGGAAGGGTAACATCACACTCTGGGGACTGTTTTGGGGTGGGGGGAGGGGGGAGGGATAGCATTGGGAGATATACCTAATGCTAGATGACGAGTTAGTGGGTGCAGCGCACCAGCATGTCACATGTATACATATGTAACTAACCTGCACATTGTGCACATGTACCCTAAAACTTAAAGTATAATAATAATAATGATAAAAGAAATAAAAAGCATCCAAATAGGAAAGGAAGAAGTCAAACTATCTCTCTTTGCTGACAAAATAATTCTAGACCTAGAAAACTCTAATGACTCTCAAAAGGCCTCCTGAAACTAATAAACAACTTCAGTAAAGTGTCAGGATACAAAATCAGTGTAGCAAAATAAGTAACATTTCTAACATGCAAGTGTGAGATTATCAACATTATAATAAGACAGATAGCTGAGAGATTTAATCTCTCCCAAGTCAGCCTCCTGACCTCCTATTTTTCTCTGAATGGCACCATCAGGTAGCTTCTCTTCTGTTGTTTCCCACATGAACACACCACTCATAGCCTAATTATTCCAATGTTATTATCTTTCACATGAGTATTTATTTCAAACTAGACAGCCACAGATAGAGGAGAACTGTGACATACATAGCATGAGAGATTCTAAAATATGTGGGAAATGTAGGGCAGGAGGTAGACAGATGTGCCCTTCCCATGGCACAAAGACCCCTACACTTAGGGAATGATAAGTATTTTAAAATCATTTTTAAACCAAAATATAAGGAGCATAGCTTAATAAAAAGAAGAAATAATTTCAACACTAAAGGAAAGAGTACTTCTGACTAGGAGGCCAGAAGGTTGGGTTTTAATTCTGGTTCTGCACTTAACCACTTTGAGTCTTGTGTCAGTTTCTTCATCTGTAAAACAAGGAGACTGGTAGCATATCTTTAAAGTTTCTTCCAACTTAAAATCCTGTGATTTTGTGAAAAGCAAGTGAAGAATCAATTTATTTAAAAAAAAAAAAGGAAGAAAGAAAGAGACCTAACATTCAAATGCATTTTAAACGTTCAGAAGAATTTTTAAAAGATATAAAGAAAATCCTTCATATCTACAGTAGCCCTTAAGTGATGCAGGATAGGATGCTGAATAAGAAGGGGAGTCCAAGACGTAAGCGATAAAGAAACAGCCTGTGTCTGAATCTTTCTCATTACCCTTCAAAGCAAACCATGGTGAGAAAAGCAAGAAGGACTCTCTCTATATTTTTTTAAATTTAAAAAGTAGGATGAAAATAGTCAAGTTAGAACAGGGAAGAAAATAGAAGAGAGAAAACGAAAATGTTTGAGGGCAGTTAGCATTTAGGAAGCATCCTGAAAAGTGACTGGAAGCCAGATATAAGTACCTTCGCTACACTTATTTTCTCCTTATAAGTTGTTGGCAAGTGAGTAAAGGCTAAAATAAAGCAAAAGCAAGTGACAGCAAAGCTCTTCTGCAGCCCTGAGGCATACATGAAAGACTTTTGACCCTAAGAAAAGAGGCTGGATGGGCTGAAAGCCATTTTCAACTTGGCACAGTGAAAAAACAAACAGACAAACAAAAAACCCCAGTGTAGATTTGAAGTCTGAGCAAATCAGTTTAGTTAACCTAAGAAATATAACTCTATTTTCTTAAAGGCTAGGTTTTCTGTAAATGTTAGTTCAATACAAAAACTGATATTTTGAAGGAGTATTTTTATCAATAAACAAAGTTAACAAATTTTGGAGCTAGATCCTTTTCTGCGTCTAGGGAATGAATTATTTCCCAAAAGATTGCTGAGAAGAGAGGACTCTGTTCATATAGAAGACCACACAACAGGCAGCTAGGTCTGAAAGACCACACTGAGAGGGCTCCAGTAACATCCACTTACGATTCATCATTTTTACCTTCATTCAGTAAACAAATATTTACTGAGCACCTGCCGTGTGGCCAGTCATTGTACCTGGCCTAAGATTTTAGTAGTGGACAAGACCAGAATCTTCTGACCTCAGAGAATTTACATTCTGGCAGGACAGAGATGGAGGGAGGGAGTTGGAAAATGAGTTAGTCAAAATAATTTAAAACAGACTTGAAAGTGGTATGGGGAATAATTCTAGTAATTCCAGACAGGTCCAATTCCAACTATTAAAGTATGACTCAAGGGAAATTTGTGGGAATTTTTAGCTGAAGAAATCTTCAATTTCAAAGCTGTCTCTCTGTTCCATTAGGGGAACAATTTAATGAAGAAAATTAAGATAAAAAGGTTGTTGACTGTAGGGAACCAGGGCTAGAAAGATGCATAAAGATTACCCTGTCCAAATTGGATGAGGAAAATTACTAACAGTATCTGTAGAGATCTGCTTAGTCCACAGACAATTTACTTTATATCAGGAACCAGATAGGTAATAAAAATGAATGAAGAGATCTTGTTTTATGATGAAAAATAGCAGATAACAGTACTGAGGGATATGGTAAGGAGTGGTGAGGTCTGTGGCATTCTGAAATAGATGTGCCTACTCTCAAGGGGGATGTCCCTACTAAGTTCTAGTTGATTGTTGCCAAAACTATTTTGCAAATGAAGTGAAAATCGCAGATTTAATCTCTTACCATTTTTAAAATAATAGTAACTAATTCAAATTCAAAAACTCTTCAGGCAAAACAAAAGAGGTCTGAAGGCTAGATTCAGTCCCCAGGCCAAGAATGTATAATCTCCGTGAGGTAGAAATGTTCATATAACTCTGCAAATATTTTCCTAATGGGATACGGTAAAATACAGTGGAAAGAATCTAGATTTAGTGTGTGGAAGAACTGGATTCACCCTCCCCACCATGTAGTTGTTTGGTGGCTTTGGGTGAGTCCAGTAACCTAAGAGTTTTATTTCAAGAAAGGGAAAGGAGGGTAGAAGGTTGGCAATAATACCTAGTTTTTCAACTTTTGGGGGTTCTGTTGAATAAAATGATGTTAGTAAAAGTATTTTGTAGAGTCCTAGAAAATAATGATATTATTGTCTCTCCCATCCCTCCATCATCAACACTGTAGCAGATTCACTGTTTTGTTCTTACCAAATCAGTATTTAGCATTGAATCCACTTTAAGGCCAACAAGAGGGTAGCGTGCACATTTTTAAAGAGCTGACTATTTCTCACTATTTCTCAGGCACTAGATGATTGTGGGGGTTCAATGCATTGATTAATTTGCATATCAGTCATTCAGAATGTATGGCCATCCAGATAAGGGTTATGCTGGCTTAAGTTTACAATCTAGATTATCTATAAAGAACTTGCTGAGCAAATTAATAAAGTAAGCACGATTGAGACAGAAAAACAGTTATACCAAAACCTCTTCAGGAGTTCATTTTAAAAAGTTAATAAAAACAAGTAGCCTTGTCTGACATATTTGAACAATATTTATCTTATGCTTACTTTCTAAAGAGTTGTACTAATTGTTCCAGGCATTCATTTGCTTAAGAATGCCTTATAAGAGTAATAAATAATTGTACAATTAATTACAAATAAGTAATTGTAATAAATCATTGTACACATGCATTAAAATATTTACCTTAAAGACTTCTCTTACAAAGTAATCCAATAGCCTATAATTTTAATCTACTGCATTTGACCAGTGTAGTGGTTAAGATCTTGAGCTCTAGAGTCAGCGGCTAGGGTGTGGGTTCTTAAAAGCAGTCATTGTAGCTTTGTAACCTTGGATAAGCTATTTCATTTCTCCATGCCTCCATTTCCTCCTGCGTAAATGGGGATAATAAGAGTATGTACCCCCTTAGATGGTTCATAGGAGAGCTGAATAAGATAATGCATGTAAACCACTTAGCATCATATCTGGAACATGATGAGAATAAATATTAACTATTAGTATGTTTACACTATAAGTTAATTTCAGCTTTTTAGCATTTTGATGGTTCTAGAATTTTTGTTCAAAGTGTCTTTGAGATTACAACTGGTTTTCAACGCTGTTTAATCCCCCCTCCCACTTCAAAATATAACCTTATTTAGAATTCAAAAATACAAAAAACTAAAAGGACACAGAGTAGACAGAGACATTACAGCGTGGCTATCGTGACCCAGCTGATTGAACTGTAGCATTCCCAAACAATCTCATGTCAGCAAAACCAAGCTGTGCACATTGAAGCCATCCAGGTTTTACCCTGGAACAGCTTAGAGTGTTGAAATGTGTGTTCCAAAAGACCGTGTACACAGATTGCTATGCAGCATCAACCCTCCACCTTGATGATCCAGTGATAACTATTTGGTTCAAGAACCTTGAAATGGAAGAAGCAGAAGTGAAAAACTCAGCAGTGGCTGACACCAGGAGCACCAAAGCGTACCATTTCAATGAAGGAGGAGAAACCTACTTGGCCCCAACTGCTACAGACAGTCTTTTGAGTGCTGGAATTTAGATGCCTGATGCATCTGATTCACCTTAGTTTTCTGGCACTGAGCAACCTTGAACAACTGTGGCTTCTGTTTGTAGTTTATTGTGGGATTCTTAGCCTCAGGCCCAACAGATATGTCTAGGAGCCTCTGGTCCTCCTTGGACCACTGCTCCCTGTGACAGCCACAGACAAATTTGTGCAACTGTATGCCTTAAATGTGGAAGATGATCCCAGCAGCCTAGATAAATATTCCTTTCCCAAGGTACACTGGCCAAAAAGGGCTGGCTGGCACTGATCTTCAGTATGACTTCAGCCACTCAGCTCCTGAAGAAGGTGTGTGCTCCAAAGACTCATTGTCATAAAGATATTTCATTGTCATAAAGGTATTTCCAGACACCTTTAATAGGTAGGCTCGAGTCTTTTGAAAAAGACTAAGCTCAAGAATTTATTTCTGTAAGAAAAATAATCTCCTGGTTTCCACATAGCCTACATCTTCAGTCTTCCCTAGAGTGTCTCCTCATCCAAATTTCTGAATCAAAGGCACTTATCAAGTGACTTTGGAGTAACAGTAGAAACTAAGATCCCAGCTTAAGTTGATTTCAATGAAACACTCTAACCAAATTTAACCAAATTTGGTTAAAATAAAAAACAAAGAATTATTATTAGTTTTGACTGCATGGATCCCTTGAAAGGGTCTCAGGGTCCCCAGAGGACACTTTCAAAAGCACTGCTCTAGGGTAACAGTTAATTTATTTTATGAATGCCTATTTTATATAGTTATAATGTCTTATATTGATATGTCCAATGTAGCCATACACTTATATTGGGACGTTATGGGAAATGCGAGGGAGAAATGGTATGGCTAAGCATGAAGTCTTCAACAATAATGAGATCAATAGATAAACTGTAATATTAATGAGCCGTCAATAGCAATAGAAGACCATTATATAAAAAGATGGAGGTAAATATCAGGAGGATTATTTAACATATTTGAAAGTGATTATCTTGAGATAATGGGAAAGAAGGGTGCAGAGGAATAGAGCAAGATATTGTCATACAGTGAAATTCTAGGTGGTTGTTAAAATGGTACTTTTCCTCTAGGTATATGGCATACGTCTCAAAAAATAAAAATAAAAAAAAATCAAGTCTTGTGTATTAGTCTGTTTACATGCTGCTGATAAAGACATACCCGAGACTGAGCAATTTACAAAAGAAAGAGGTTTAATGAACTCACAGTTCTACATGACTGGTGAGGTCTCACAATCATTGTGTAAGGTGAAAAGCACATCTCACATGGCGGCAGACAAGAGAAGAGAACTTGTGCAAGGAAACTCCCCTTTATAAAACCATTAGATCTCATGAGACTTATTCACTATCATGAGACTAGCACAGGAAATACCCACCCCCATGATTCAATTAACTCCCACTGGGTCCCTCCCAAAACACGTGGGAATTATGGGAGCTACAATTCAAGATGAGATTTGGGTGAGGACACAGGCAAACCATATCATCTTGGTTCAGTAGGCATAAGGTGGGGCACGAAATTCTGCATTTCTACCATGTTCCCAGTGAACACAGCCAGTGCAGGACTGTGTTTTGTGTAGCATTGACTCAGGGAGAGAATGATTACTAACACATTTTTCAATCATTCTGAAAATATCAAAAAGAAAGCCTCAGTTAGGTGCTAGATGTCATTGGCATAAAGATGGGTTCTTTTTTTTTAATATAGAATTACTCTGCCACACTTCATTTCTTACTGCCCTATTATTTATTTGTGGAAGAGATTTTATTCTTCACTGAATATGCTATAGCTAGAATTTTTTGTTATTATACTTTAAGTTCTGGGATACACGTGCAGAAAATACAGCTTTGTTACATGCATATACATGTGCCATGCTGGTTTGCTGCACCCATCAAGATGGGTTCTATTTTCTTAGATTAAATTCCTGGTTCATGTGGTCCCTAAGAGTTTGCATGCAAGGTGTGTTGGTGAACCTATTAACTTATAAGGTAAAAGAACGTAGTAAAGCACAAATTATGGCTTTATACTTGTGTGGATTTTCTGCATTCTTATATTGATTTAATGAGAAATTCTAATACTTAGGACTGAATTAGAAGCTGACCATGATTCTTTCTTTAGCGAATTTCCCAAATAAGCTTATTTTTCTCCCTGGTATATAGTCAGTGAACCATTGTTGATGCTATGTGTGTTCACTTGTCACTTCTAAAGGTACTTCTAGCAAACAAGGCTTTCATTCATCCACTGGTACCCTTTAAACTATTTATAGGCTTAGAGTGATGGTTTGTGCTTCCACCAGACATAAAACCTGATGACTAACACTGGCCTTTATTGTAGATGGTGGGTCCATCTATTAGGCATCCTATTACCCAGGAGAAAGAAAATAAATGCCAGTTGGAACAAAGACTCTCTTTGTTCTTAGCTTTCATAGTCAACACCACAGTCTGTTAGGTTACCTTGGCCCTGCACAGGTTGGAGCCATCATCGTGTGCAGATTCATACTATCTGAACTCGTGGGACTTTGCCCTAGTGCTTCGCAACTTTGTTGTTACAGAGGCAGTTCCTTTGCTCCTAATATGTGTCCCTCCAGTCCCAATTCACTTCCACAATCTTCAAGTCAGGAAAGACAAAAGCAAAGGGCAGCCCAGACAAACAGTATGTCCCCTGCACTGGGGACCACCTCTGATAATATCCAATGGGTCGCAGCATGCGACAGTGTTGAAAATGAAACTCATACTGCAGTTTAAGCCAAAGAAAAGCATTGCTCTGATTACCTTAAAAGAATCCTTTATAAAAGAAAAATCTAAGCTCTCATTCAAAATTGCTTTATGGTGATTTTTAGAAGCAGGGTATCAAAATTGTGAACTTTGAACAGTGCCACAAAGGGGTGCTTGCTGGGGGAAGGAAACAAGCATGTTCAATAATGTAGGTTTTCAATAACAGGCTTTGTCTTTGAGGCTTAATACTTTATAGATAAATCTTTCCTCAGCCCCACCGGGATAATTGGACTACAGGGCACATATGTGAACAGGTTTTGTTTTCTATTTAACTAATAACTAGCTTTGTTGTGGTAATCCTTATTTATGCTCATTATTTAAGAATATGCAATAGGAGCAGTGATAATCCCCAGAGAGAAGCTTTGTGGAGACTGCTGGGGAAATCAACAGAATCGGGGTAAGATTTTTCTTAGCAGGATCGACTTTCAGAGAATATGCAAGAACTCCTGGAATCCTTCTGGGGGTGAAGTGCTTTAGAGGAGAGGAGAGCAGACTTTTGAGTGAAACCCACTTTACTCCTGCTCTCCTGTCTGTCTTGCCCACCTAGATTTTTTCATCTTTTCTAACAAGGTTCATGATAAAAAGTGAGAACTAATATTTCATAGGTCAGATAACACTGCCTTGCTGTGGGATTCGTTTTCTTTTAACCTAATTTGGTAGATTGTTTGCAATCTTGACATAACAGAAGAAGGTCCTGTATTGCCATGGATTTCTTGATGCAACTAACCCACGTTGTCAAGGCAACCCACCTCACTGATTTCTCCTGTCTAGAAAACCATTTCCACTGTTGCAAACCTTGTCACAATCATCTTTTAAAACACACAAGGTCAAATATGTCTCCTGTATGCACAAACCTGTTACTTTTTTATAAGATATCATGTCATTACAGTGAAAGAATTTGGCATGAGGGATGTGTATATTAAAGCATTAAAGTTAAAAAAACCCCATAGCATTTATGGCCTGCCTCTGCATTCGCAGGAGATTCAGGGCTGTTTACTACAGGCAGTTATATTTTTTGAAGCTGCAGTCACAATGTTGGCATAGTTTGACACATTTCTATGTAAATTGATTGCAATCAACAGCTTTCTCATGGTTTGAGGAATTAAATCACTGAAAAGACGAAGTATTTTCTGAGCTTAATATCACCCACTTGTATATTTTTCTTCTTTTTAAGAGTCGAGGCCCAGTTTTGGGAGTTCCTTCCATGGAAGTGGGGTCACTTCAAAATTCTGTGAGACTCTATGACAGTATCACACTTGAATTCAGAAACTGACATCATGAAAAAAAAAAAAAAAGTGTTTCCCCAGAGATCTACGCTGCTGAGTGGTTGATATTTAAAGGAAAATCCCAATGACAGGATAGTAACAAACATCTGACTCTTTTCTGCTGGCTCACTATTAGCAAGAAAACTGGGCTTCCTTAAGATCCTTATTGAAGTTTGAAGATTGAAAGAGCTTTTTAAAACCTAATCCTGGCAATGCACCTCGCAGGCTACATTTAACTTGCATGGTAATTTGAAGTAATTCTTAGTCACTCACTCATTGATCTAGGTTTTCAGATAGTTTTTAAAATATTTACAAGACTCTTTTTTCTCTTAAGTTTTTGTTCAGAAACTGATTACATAAAAGGTAGCCACATTTCATTTCATGATTCCTAAAGATTTGAGAACACAAGTATGTGGCCTTAAATAAAGTTTCTGTATGGGTCTTAATGGTTCAGAGCATTTTCATGCTGCACATTTATTAGATAAAACATACCTCAGCTCCTTTCAGCTGCTATTCTTATTTCAATAAATCAAAGAATTTTATCCATATAAAATAGTACAAATTATCATATCCATTATTGAGGAATTGGCATTATTTTCTTTCCATTATTGTGATTTGACAGATCAGGCATTCAAACGTCAGTCAGGCAACAAAGGCTTTTTGGTTGCCGAGCTCAGCCCTTTCTTGTTGTACCCTCCAAAAATTACTAGCACTCCATCACAACGCACAAAAGATTTGAGCCTGTTTATAGAAATATGTACCGAACAGTAAGGCGAATGGTTAAGGAGGTTGTGGTAAAAGAGAGTGAAGTGAACTCATAAGGCAAACATAAGGACAATGTGTACTCCAGGTCCCATATGTAGTTAGGTGGGAAGATCATTTGCTTCTAAAACCTTTCACAGCCAAAGCAAAAACAGAAGCTTGGTCAATTAAATTATTTATAGTATATCCATAGAAATGTTTTGGCAAATACAGAGGATATCAGGTCACTTAGAGCCTAGGGAAATTTGCCTTCTGGGTTATGATTAAGTAAATTCGATAAAGGCACAGATTTACCATGACAACTGTATTCTAAGATCCACTATGTTAATGACTACAATATTCGGCCAGAATTCACACATTGCTTAATAGTGCCAAGCATTGTGGTATGTGCATTGTTACATACGTAGCCCCATTTAATCCTGCTGAAAAACATGAAATCGGTATTCTTATCATAGTGTCACAAATGAGAAAACTGAGGCTTAGACAGACTAAATAAATCTTCTGAGGTCTCAGTTTTCACCTGGTGGAGCTGAATTAGTTTCAAATCAATGTGATGTCCAAGTCTATGGTTGTAAGCATGATCTTATGCTGCCACTGTGGTTCAGGGTAGGGAGGGATCATTTCTGCCTGGGTATATTAGAAAATGCTTCCCAGGGGAGGAGGTAGTTGAAACTGGTTTTGAATGGTGACTAGATGTTTCCCAGTGAGATATAGAGAGTTGAAGCAGTCCTAGGAAAGAAAATAGTACATTTAAACACACAGAGGATAAACCATTCAGAAATTCAAAATAGCTGGCTTTGCCAGAGAGAAGGATGACCACAGGCAAGTTTCTTAGCCACCCCTTTCTTATCTAAATAGAGGTAATAATAGGATGTCCACCACAGAAAGGTTGTGAGAATTAAGTTAATAATGTAAAACCATTAATATTAATATTAAGGCAGATAATATTCAAGGTAAAATAGAAAGCAAGTGTCAGATTATAAAGGATGCTTTGCTAAAGAATTTCAACTTTATCCAGAAGGAAATGGAAAGACAGTTACAGGTATTAGATAAGGA
Organism: Pan troglodytes; assembly: GCF_028858775.2. NCBI lineage: Eukaryota > Metazoa > Chordata > Mammalia > Primates > Hominidae > Pan > Pan troglodytes. Next base: position 165,281,345 of record NC_072401.2, on the reverse strand, counting down.
ATTAATATATTTGTAGTTTTCAAACATCACTCCACAGCAATGTGTGGAGAACGAAGTGTCCAGGTGAGTGAGCCAGGCACAACATTCAAGCTAGAAAAGGAGATGGACTCAATTAAGTAGCAGCTGAGAAGACAGAGTAAAAGCACTTGGCAGGGTTTAGTTCCTGAGCTAAAGTTTAGTTACTGCCAGGGCCGAAGATGAAAGATGCGCTGGAGAAAGTGGTTCATGATACTCAGCTTTCTGACCTGAGTGATGGGGTGAACAGTTTAATTATTAACTGGGAAGAACATAGAAATGTGTAAATCTGGGGAAATAACATAAAAAGTCCCATCAGGGCACATGGGTTTGGGATGACTGTGAGCCAACCAGATGAGTGGTAAATCTGAGAAAGGTTGAGTCTGGACTGACAGAAGTGTGAGAAAAGAAGTCATCAGGATGTCTCTAGAAGCCTCAGGCTCAGAGGAGTCAGGAAGAGAGTGATGAGAAAGACTGGGAGAGTATGATGAGACTGGGGATGAAGGTGAAGGCCTGGGAACTGAGGGGCAGGGGCAAGTAGAGAAGAGGAGCAAAAGAGAATGAGAAGCAGCAGCCATCAGAGAGGTGCAAAGGACCAATAGAGACTAACACTCTTGAATCAAAATATAAAAAACACGGGAATAGTCAATAGTATCAGGTGCTGCAGACAGGACTGAGAGTAAATATACATTTAGGATGTCATTGGTAATTTTGGCAAGAGCAGTTACAGTGGAGTGTTGGGTTTTGTTTTGTTTTGTTTTGTTTTTGAGACAGAGTCTGGCTCTGATGCCAGGCTGGAGTGCAGTGGCGTGATCTCTGCTCACTGCAACCTCCACCTCCTGGGTTCCAGCGATTCTCCTGCCCCAGCCTCTGGAGTAGCTGGGATTACAAGCATAGGCCATCACGCCTGGCTAATTTTTGTATTTTTAGTGGAGACGGGGTTTCACCATGTTGGACAGGCTAGTCTCAAACTCCTGACCTCAGGTGATCTGCCCACCTCGGCCTCCCAAAGTGCTGGAATTACAGGCGTGAGCCACCACTCCTGGCCTGGAGTGTTGTTTTTGATAGCTACATTTCAGAGGGTTGAAGAGTCAAGAAAAGATGAGAAAGGGTTGACATTTGGAGAAAGGTACAATATTCTTTCCAAAATGTTGCCTGTGAAGAAGTAAGCAAGTCAGTAGCTATAGGTGGAGCACAGAACCAAAGGATAGATGTTTTTACTGGAAGATAAACATAAAAGAGTTCTGAAACATCAGTACAATGAGCAAACAATGGAAAACATATAATAGGAAACAGAAAAAAAATTCACAAAATAATACAAATAGTAACTACACAATTATATCCATCCATTCCCAGCATGGATGTGGTTTTATCTTCTTCCTCCATCCTTTTACACATTTCTTATAAATGTGAAAAAAATGAAAATTTAAACAATAGCTGATACCAATTTTATCCTCTTAAATTGGCATTCAAAACGTGCTAATAGTGAAATAATTTGGTGTAATTTTCCTGGAGGGCAATTTGGCTATATATTTGTGTGATAGATGTATTGGCTATATATTTGTGTGATAGATGTAAACCAGAAATCTTGACTATGTATGCAACCTCTCCCTTAAATTTCATTTCTAAGAATTTATCTTAATGAAATAATCACAGATGTGCACAATATTTTGCTACTTAAATTTTGGGCACAGAACTAGCTATAAGAGAGAATACAAAACGTAAAACCTAAAACAATTATACTTTTAGAAGAAGGCATAGGAAAAATTTGTATGACTTTGAGATGGGCAAAAATATCTAGATATGACTGACATCCAAGCAAACAAAAGTTTCTAATTGTAATATAGATAATATAGATTTTAGTTGACCTATATGATATCATGTATGTAGCCATCAAAAATGAAATACATATACATGATATATTGTTACATTTTAAAGCAGTTATCATTGAAGCATGTTAGTATAATTTTGTTTATTTAGAAAGAAAACTGTTATTTGACATTTCATTGAAGGTTCTAGCCAGTGCAATAAAGCAAGAAAAACAAATAAAAGCATCTCGATTGGAAAAGATTCAAAAAAGTGGTTTTTATGCACAAATGACATGATTATCTATGTAGAAAATATGATGGAATCTACCAAAAAGCTACTAAGACTAATAAGTGAATTTAGCAAGATTGCAGGATGTAAGCTCAATATATAAAAACCAAATGTATTTCTGTACACTAAAAGCAAACTATTGTAAATTGAAATCTTTAAAAATATTATTTGCAATAGCATTTAAATTATTAGATACTTAGGGATAAATATGACAAAAAAATACACAAGACCTGTACCTTGAAATCTACAAAACATTGTTGAGAGAAATTAAAGACCTAAACGAATGTAGATGTCTATTATTGTCATGGGTTGGAAGACTCAATATTGTGAAGAGGTCAAACTCTTCCCCCAAACTAACCTACAGATTCACTACCATACCAATAAAATTCACAGCATGAATTTTTAAAATAAATTGCCAAACTAATTATAAACTTCAAGTGGAATGCAAAAGAACTAGAATAGCCAAGTTAACTTTGAAAAAGGACAAAATTGAAGGAATAATACCTGATTTAAAGACATATTATACAGCTACCAAAGTCAAGGCAGGGTAGTATAGTTGTTAAGACTGACAAGTAAATTGATGGGCCATAATAGACAATCCAGCAATAGAGCCACACATATACAGTCAACTGATTTTTGATAAAGCGATTCAGTAGGGAAAGGAAGATCTTTTTAATAAATGTAAAAAAATTATCTATATCTCACACCATATACAAAAATTAACTCAAAATGTATCCTATAAATATAAAACCTAGAACAGAAACACTTCTACAAGAAAACGAAGGAGAAAACCTTTATGACTTTGGGTGAGGTAAAGACATTTGGATATAACACCAAAAGCAAGAAACATAAGAGAACAAATTGATGTATTAAATTATGTCAAAATTAAAAACATCTGCTTTTCAAAAGTTACTTTTAAGATAATAAATTGACAAGCCATATATTGGAAAATAATATTTTCATATCAAATGTCTGATAAAGAACTTATATTCCACATAAAGAAATCTGAGAACTCAACAATTAGAGAACACTGTATAACAAAGAAAAATGGGCAAGAAATTTTAACAGACATGCCACTAGATTTCCAAGGCTGACACTCTTCCTATATGTACAAATGTCCTGAGGCATTGTAGAAGGCATTGTCCACACTGGTTATTCAGATAAACACCGAGAGAGAAACTGTGGCAAGGAAGGGGACACTCCTCTGCTTGGCAGCCAAAGACTGAAGTGACAGATGGCGATAAATTAAAGTCCTCTTGGGCCCCACTGATGTGAGGAATAATAGACATAGGACACAAGTGCAGATAATCAGAGGTTCTGAAATAAAGGACCGTCTTTGAGAGGTGACTCAAATCCAGTGGTGGCTCCTGTCATTTAAACTATGTTTCTCAAAGTGGTTCTGTGTTAGATCTCTTCTCCGAGTTCTTACTAAGCAATGGGACCACAGTCTGCAGCTTCTCATTGTCATCATCCAGGTTCCCAACATGGATGTGGTTTTTTCTTCTTCCTCCATCCTTTGACTTCTTCTTAGTTCGAAAGGAACCTTCCTTTCTACTTTCCAAATCGCCAACCACTCCCTATATTTCTGCATTGCATTCTGCTAGTGCCCCAAAGAAATGAAAATATACAAAAACTAAAGTTTCATTTTAAAATGGTTTGAATATTTACATTCCAATACATTTGTGTGTATACTTGAAGACTAAAAGATTGAGGACATACATTGCAAATGAGATTATGAATAATTTTATTTCCGTTTTAGTTTTCTATGTTTTATACATTTTCTACAATGAACATGCAATTAATAAAAAATAAGCTATTGTAAAAGTTGAAAGAGACATAGAAATAGGTTTTAATGCTGAAGGGAAGGGGGCTATAGGGCTAGAAAGAAATTAAATATAAATGAAAATATATAATCAAAGGATCAAGGGTCATGGAGAATGATGAATTTGGACTGTACGGGAACATTTTGTCCTCATAAATAAGAGGAGAGGAAGTGAAAAGGGTGTGATGCAGTTATAAATGTATCTATTCTGAGGACAGGAAGTTAAGGGAGTTTATCTGTGAGAGGATCAATGTTCTCTGAAGTAGAAGTCATATTTAATAAGACCCACTGTAAGACAGCAGTTCTTTTTATTCTCTGGACTGTAGGGGCCACAAGCTGCTCACCCTCTCTCTAGTGCACTCTCCACGCAGCTGCAAGAACAGCCTTTCTGAAACCCTGGCAATGCAAAAGCCTGTTTACCTTATTCCTTAGAGATCTGTTTAAACATAGCCCACATTTCAAAACCAAGCCTGGCCTGAGCCAATCCACACCCCTCATGTGCTCTCTGCAAGTGCCTGCAGCTCATCGTCCTGTTTCTGCAGACTCTCTCTATACAGGCTGTCCCTCAGCTGTTGATGTAAACCTGAGTTCAAAGATCAGTTACTTCCTAGATTTTTGTCCCTAAATCCACTCACTTCAGCAATGACCAAGTTGAGTAGCAGAAGACCCATCCTGAAGCCAGAGAACCTTCTATCTTCTCCGAAGCATCTCCTCCACTTGCTCAAGCATCTCCTCAGAACCACAGAAAAACTGTTCCTACTGCCTCACTCAAAAGAGGTCAGCTTACATTTGTGTCCCTTGTAATCATGCTTTCTACCCCAAAGAGTCATAAAGAAATTCCTTTTGAACGAATTTCATGAAGGAAATCTGGGAAGAACACTTTCTACTTCTCCCTGCAAATTGAACCGTTCACGCCTGCTCCACACCCCATGTTTCCCCGCTCCGGATGATAATCGGGGGTCCTCATCATCTGGTCCTGCCCACTCTTCCCCCCCTCACCAGTGCCCTTCCACCTCATGCTCAGACACTCAGTCATCTCAGTTTCTTCAGACAAATCTCTATTCCATGCAACTCCATGTATTTTCACAGAACCCAAATTTTTCTTTTTTTCCCCTCTTTGTCATGGTTAGCTCAAGTATCAGAAGACTTTTATGTTCTTCAATAGAAAGGAGATGTTTAAATGGGAATATTAAACCTTCCTGCTCCATTTTCAGTGTGGATGCTGAACCTTACCTCCTTGCTTTCTGTAAGAACAAATTACTGGAATAATATTAGATTGGTTTAACATTTAATTTCTATCCCCTTGCTGTGATCCAATAATGCTAGAGAAATGGACAACTGAATCTGCAGTGAAAAAGTATTCAACATGAAGATTTATAAATAATAATCATAATAGTAAATAAGTGGGAATGAAGGATGTAGGCAAAAGAAAAGCAAGGCTAACCCATTTTTATTAGGTTTCCAAAGAGAGAGGAAAGAAAAACGACAGGCTATTAAAGAACTTTTAAATGAGTTCCTTTCATGTTCAGTTCTCACTCTTGAGCTTTAGGAAGAAAAATGGGAACTGTTCTAGAATGTGAAAAATTATCACCTATGTCTCAAGAAATTTCACATAGAAAGTATAAAGGCCTCAGGAATCATTACAAAAAAACAGACCCCTTGGCATGGGCTCCCAAAGACCCAGACAAATTATTCTGGTATCCTTGGAACTGAATGAGATTCTTAGTCCCCCTGAAGCTTTCTTTGGTTCAAACGAACAGCTCTCTAATTAGAGGAAAACAGTATTTGGAGATGATAGGATAGGACAGCTTATACAGCAAAATAATTAAACAAAGTTGAATATCGCCATGTAAACACAAATGAGCATTTTACACTTTCTCCCAACACCCAGTAGGATGAGAATCAACATTTGGGATTTCATCCTAAATGCTGTAAATGAGGAAATTTGGCCAGTTGTGGTTGCAAAGTCATTTTTTGATTTCCAAACATACCAAGTCCCTGAACCACAAGTTTCATTTCCCGCCTGTGGAGATTATGTATACCTCCAACCCTTCCCTGCTATCGCTATTAAATCAATTCAAGGGAGAGCAGTTTAAAGCAAGGACTTTAACTTGGAAAATGTCTCCGATTTCTTTGAGAATCCACTGAAAATCATGGACCTTTCCCCAGAAAAAAATAAATGCACACAATATTTTGTATACAATTTAAGGAATTTCTATACCCCAAAAGAATCTTCTCTTAAAAAAAAAAATCTTCAGTTTTAGGACAAAATTCTTAAGAAACGCTGAGTCAGTATGGTGCCAAAAACAAATTCAAATGTAATATATTGAGCCAATTAATCATGCTTGATATCAAAGTACTGATAAAATGGATTTTTAGATATAGTAACTAAAACACTATTTTTTAAAGTATTATTATATCCAAAACTGGAACCAATACTTAAAGTTTCACAGGCTCTCATTTAAACTGGAGTAGAATATATGTACAAATATATATGCTATGTTTTATTTATATATAAATCATATATATGATTTATTTCAAGTGTATATGTGGCTAAGAGACTCTCAAGAGTAAAAAAAAAACAACTCAATTACATTAAATACAATGTTCAGATGTGACACTGCTATTAAAGAGTGCAAATAGGATGTAAGAATTTTTTTAACCCATGAGAATAAGCATCAACAATGGATTGTCAGTAGATGAGCTTACTGTGGGTAGATACAAATAGACGGTTCCAAAAAGATTCTCTTTTTATTTGCTGCCACCCAAAGGAATATTCTAGAAAGACATTTCTAAACATACACAACAGAATTGAGAAAGGGATAGAAGCACTTATGAAATCAAAACCTATTATCTCTTATTGATGGAAAATTACACAGTTCCCTATTTTAACAACTACACAAAATTCCACAATTGGGACCCTAATATAAGCTTCATCAAAGCAGAAATCTTGGCTGTCTTCTTCCCTAGCATCCTACAACAATGTCCGATACATTGTGATGCTTTAATAATTCGCTCCTGAATGAAAAAACAATCTAATAATGTCATGTATCTCACTGGGTAAGTCAACTCAGTGCTCTGGGCCTCAGTTTCTTCAACTAGAAAATGATAGGGTAAAATTGGGTATTTTTAAAAGCTTTTCTCTTTTAATCTTCCCAGTGTCTGTGCTTCTGCTTAGTACACGAGCACTGTCTCCTAAACGGCAAGGCTATGACCACTTAGGCACAGAGAGTGACCACAGACCTGTGCAGATTCCACGTGTGCCATAGCTGTTCACTGAAGAGGTAAGAGGCGAAGAGCCCACAACAGAAATGGGCTTCCAGGGAAAACATCATCAATGGCAGTGTCATCCAAGAGTCCGCTCGGCAAGGGTTTCAATCTCTGGGGAAGAGAGACTATGCCACTGTGAAATGTAACCCAATTATTCCTTTTGTTTTCTTTATGAAGCCACAATCCATAATTAAGTATCCTCATGGACACAGCTCAGTAGATTTTCTGCTGGTTCAACATGCCTGAAGCAGTAATATACTGACTTCTTCAGAGTGTGTGATAAAATATCTTTCACCATAACCTCCGAGAGAAAACAGACAACCAAGTATTGATTCAATATTTTTAAAGGAACTTTGTTTAAATGCATCTATTAATTAAACTTTCAAGTAATTTGTGTTCTTACATGGCGATATTAATCAACTCAGATTTAGGTGAGTTTTTTGGGGGGATATGGAAGGAGGTGAAAGTATATTCACTCTGTGAAAAACCGTCAGATATTACAATGCCACTCTAAAATATGTCCCTGAACTTTTCCTTCCTTAGGGAAGTAATTGTCAAAGTTCAGCATATATAAAAATCTCTCGGAGTGCCTGCCAGGAATGCAGATTCCCAGGCCACACCCCCAGATATAAATCTGGAACAAAGCTTAGGAATTTGCAATTTTAACTTTTATCCCAACAGTTCCATTGCAAATGTGCCTAAATCCCACATATTATATCTACCCTCAGGACAGATACATAAACATTTTTCCATTTCTCTTTTTTCCAATTCACATCATCATTATGTGTGATATCATTACTCCCTCTAGTGGATGATTTTACTCAGCACCTTTTTTTCTATATTACAAATATCTTGCTTAAAACTTTTAGGAAATCCCATCTGTCATGAAAATCTTGAAAGAAACCAATGAGAGATCAAGACAAGGTTTATAAGAAAAATTATTTTGGTAATCTAACATTGGGCTCATATATATTTACATATGCGTGTAATAAGTAATGTGCATATATTTTGTAGAGAAATTCTTAATCATCATTTAGTTGACTGAACATAAAATGGCTTATCTGTTTTATAAAAATAATTTGGTAGCTTTGAATTTACTGGCCACACTATTTTTAGAATATTTATGCCTGGTTTACTTCCCTGTTTACTATGTGCTAACTAGATTATCTCATATAATTCCAGCAAACTCTATACAAGAGACACTATTGTCATCCTGATTTTACCAATGAGAAAACTGAGGCATTAGGAGGTTAGGTTACTTGACCCAAGCCAGACAGGGGTCTCTGACCCAAGTCTCCCTAACCCAGGAGTCTGAGTTCTTAGTCGCTTCGCTCCAAGCCTCTCTGACCATGTGGCTTCTAGCCTGTTCGACCTAACTACCACATTGTACTCCTCTCCCTCCCCACCACCCCAGGCCTCCTGCTCCTACCCCAGCTCTCTCTGCTCTCCATTGCTCTTTCCAACACCTTCTATGTTCCCTTGGCCTCTGAATCTACTAATACCTTTGCATTTGGACAATTTCTCATCTGGCAGTTGTTAACACCTCTCTCATGCATCCAGCAGCACCACTGAGTCACAATTCTTAGTAGCGTATTCCTCACATTGTAAACTAACGTGACAAGCATATCAGTACAATATATATCTCTTACTATTACTTTAAATAAATGCACCTTTTTCTAAAGCCTTAAAAATGATATTTCAACCATGCTTGGATTTATAAGTTGCATTTTCCCTACTATCACACCTCTATTTTTTACTCAACTGGTGTGTCTCAAGTACTAGTCTAAATACTGCAAAGCAATGTGAGCCCTTCTTGGTAAAATACTATATCAGCTAACCCCAAAAATGTTTTTGAAAAGTAAAAGAGTCTTCATGTGTAGAAATCCAAGTGAATTAGCTTTTGAGGAAAAGAGCCATTTTTTTCATGTATCCATTCTTGGGTAGCTTCTTGGATTTTGCAGTCACTAAGTTTGTCAGAATAGCATCCCTGGGGCAGAGACAGCGGGACCTTTCTAGTCAGACTGCTTCTCATGTCCTGCGATGCCCACAGAAGACATAATTCTAAGCCACACACCCACATTCATGCTTTCAGTTTATTTGGAATGTTTGAGTTCCTTTAACCTTTTGTGAAATCTGTCACCCAGAGCAGTATGTCTTTGGGAAACATGAAACCTTAAGATATCATTTTGAATTTGACAACAAGAATGAGAAGTTACTGGGGCATATATTAAAACCTATAATGATATTTGCTCCATTTCTTACAGAAATGAAGCCATCATCGTGCCATCTTTTAGCTGTTTCTACCTAGTATATGCAAAGTAACTTTTGTAATAACCCTTCTTATCTTTGTTCATATAGTTAATAAAAACAGATTGTATTTTCCTGATATGAGACATATGAGACTCAGTATTCCGAAAAATATATTTGTACTTAGAAAATAGAAGTGGGGAACAGGTGCTTTCGCTGACTTAATTCTGCCTGAACAAATCTCGTCTTCATTCCTCAGAGATGTTATCAGCATGACGCATTAATCTAGACAGTAAGGACAACTGAAGTCTAATTGGATGCGGTGCTGCAAGCTCCAAGTTGTGATAACTGCTAATATTTATTGAATTCTTTTTTTTTTTTTTTTTTTTTTTTGAGACGGAGTCTCGCTCTGTCTCCCAGGCTGGAGTGCAGTGGCGCGATCTCTGCTCACTGCAAACTCCGCCTCCTGGGTTCCTGCCATTCTCCTGCCTCAGCCTCCCAAGTAGCTGGGACTACAGGCGCCCGCCACTGCACCCGGCTAATTTTTTTGTATTTTTCAGTAGAGACGGGGTTTCACCGTGTTAGCCAGGATAGTCTCGATCTCCTAACCTCGTGATCCACCTGCCTCGGCCTCCCAAAGTGCTGGGATTACAGGCGTGAGCCACCGCGCCCGGCCTGAATTCTTTTTAAGTGCCTGATAGTGTTCTGCATTTACATGTATTAAGTTGCTTAGACTTTACCCTGCAAAGTAGGTGCTATTCTAATCACCATTTTACAGATAAAGAAATGGAGGCACAGAGAATTAAAATAACTCACCCAAGGTCACACAGTACTTAGTGGCAGAGAGCTAGAATTTGAACCCAGAGCGCTCATTCTTCTTCTTTTTTTTTTTTTTTTTTTGAGACGGAGTCTCGCTCTGTCGCCCAGGCTGGAGTGCAGTGGCGTGATCTCGGCTCACTGCAAGCTCCGCCTCCCGGGTTCAAGCCATTCTCCTGCCTCAGCCTCCCAAGTAGCTGGGACTACAGGCGCCCGCCACCATGCCCAGCTGATTTTTTGTATTTTTAGTAGATGCAGGGTTTCACCACGTTGGCCAGGATGGTCTCAATCTCCTGACCTCGTGATCTGCCCACCTGGGCCTCCCAAAGTGCTGGGATTACAGGCCTGAGCCACCGCTCCCGGCCCCCAGAGCCCTCATTCTTAAACACTTGTTGGATCACAGACAGAATACACCACACAGCTGCACGGTTCATTCCTCAGTGATGGATTCAACGAGGGCTGAGTGTGTCTATAGGGAACTTGATGCCCCAAATGATTCTGTCAAACAGCTAATAAATACTGAAAACCACTTCTAGTTAGAAAAGACTCCCATTACCCAGCAGTTCAGAATGCAAAAGGAGACTCAAACTGAGTGGCAGCAAAATGAAGCCATTGATTTCAGGGTCTTAGATATGCCTCTTTGTGGAACTGTTCATTACCGTTTTTCAGTAAGACTGCCAATTACTTGCAGTGGTATCTTTACCCAAACCTGGGTCTCAGTAACTACTTCCCCCAATTCTAAACCACTGCGTGCACACACTGTCTCAAGATGGTAGCTGTTAATTTGCTGTCTATATTTGGGTTGGTGATCTCCCAGGTTCATCTGGACACATGGCCCATTCCTCACTGTTTCCACTTGCAGTTCCTTTGGATTGCAGATCCTAATCTTTGGTGCAGTACAAGACCTTTCCTCTTGTACTGTTATCAGGAGAGACAGAGGAGCTGCACTTAATCAGAAAATAGAGTGTCCCCTCACATTGGGCCATGTACAAAAGATGTCAAATGATTATCACTGGTGGACCTAACATGGAAGAGAACCAGGGGGAAAAAATGTTTTTTTTAAGGAAATGATAGACTCACAGAGCATTTATGGCTATTATATCTGAGGTTTTGACTCTTAGTAAGAAAGCCTTCATGTACATGCTTATCTGTATGTATTAGTCCCTTTTTGCACTGCTCATAAAGACATACCTGAGACTGGGTAATTTATGAAGAAAAAGAGGCTTAATGGACTCATAGTTCCACATGACTGGGAGGTCTCACAATCATGGCAGACAGTGAAAGACATGTCTTACACGGCAGCAGGCAAGAGAGAGACCTCATGATCTAAAACCATCAGATCTCGTGAGACTTATTCACTACCACAAGAACAGTATGGGGGAAGCCATCCCGATGATTCAATTATCTCCTACCGGGTCCTTCTCATAACATTTGGGAATTATGGGAGCTACAATTCAACATGAGATTTAGGTGGGGACACAGCCACTATATCACTGTAATTCTGAGGAGAGAACAAGTTTGCACTTGTGTACACTTCCTGATTTGTGTTCAACAGTGAGTGCCTTAACTAGTGAACTTTACCAGCTGCCTACCACCTACCTGGCTTTGTTGTTTCCTCCCTATCATCAGTTTTGTAGCAAATTTCACTAAAGGTCTGCAGAGGTCAAATTTTTCTGCTGGTCTTTTAAAATACATTTTTAAGAGGGAAATTATTTACCATAGGCATACCTCTGAACTTAAAGATTTATTAAGGTTCAAGAGTTACTCCTCATAATTAAGAGTCTGTTGTTTAGTTCTCTCCCAGAGTATTTGAAATTGTTACTAATATAATTAGATTTTAATAGGCTTTTATGTTACCTAAACACTAATTTGAAAAGTAAAACAAAAAATGAAAGTTTGCTTTAGTGATTAATGAGCTAACTCTGAATCACTTCAGTTCAAATAAATGAATTATGTAATTTTTTTCAGTCAACCTGAAATATTTAAATCACAGCCAGAAAACAAAACTCATTTGTTGATTACCCTTTCCTGGACTACTAATTAGTTCATGACAGGGAGTGACAAGTACTACTTCTAATATAAACTCCACGGAGGTCACCGTGCAACTCTGCTAAGTGTCATCCTTTAGGCAGGTGGTTCTCTAACTTTAGCTTGCATCGGAATCACCTGAGGGCTTGTTAAAGCACATTACAGGGTCCCCATCGCCAGAGTTTCTGATTCCGTGAGTTTGGTGTGGGGCTCAAAATACTGGGTTTCTAACAAGTTTCCTGATTGCTGCTGCATCTGCTACTGGGGAACACTGAGAACCACTGCTTCATATGAATGGGTCCTCTAGAAATTTCTCCAGCATAGCAAGTCCAAGGATTTGTAAAAGGTTTACTTATTATCCTCCAGCACAACATATCTTACTAAGGCATGTAAATAATGTGATAACCTTTACACTTGCTGTTCCAGGTATTATTTTTGCTCGTCTGCAGCAAAATCCAATATGACAGGCAGAGCCAGTAAACAATTAAAATGTGGCTTTGCATTTATGCAAAATGACAGGAAGAACCTGCACACCTGGCCGGCTGGGAGCTCCTGGGTCTGGCGGTACCAAAAAAAAAAAAAAAAAAAAAAAAAAAGGGCTACCGTATTAGCTACTGTTTGGGCCTGGCGCCACCTGGTGGTAATTTTTTGGTCTATCATTCTATAGATTGAAAACTCTAGGTCACGTGACTGTTACGGAAGCTGGAAACCATAGGTGAACTGTCAAGAAAAAAGACGAAATGGATTTGGCAAAGTAGTCCCTACCTCCTGCCTTTTTCTTTCCTTTTTTTTTTTTTTTTTTTGAGACGGAGTCTCGCTCTGTCGCCCAGGCTGAAGTGCAGTGGCGCGATCTCGGCCCACTGCAATCTCTGCCTCCCGGGTTGAAGCGATTCTCTTGCCTCAGCCTCCCGAGTAGCTGGGACTACAGTCGCCCGCCGCCAAGCCTGGATAATATTTGTATTCTAGGAGAGACGGGGTTTCATCGTGTTGCCCAGGTTGGTGGCGAACTCCTGAGCTCAGGCAATCCGCCCGCCTCGGCCTCCCAAACTGCTGGGATTACAGGCGTGAGCCACTGCGCCCGGCCTGCATTTTTACGTTATACAAATAAACTGCCTTTATTCTTCACTGGTATAAAGATTTAAACAACACTTTTCTGTGGGCAGTACTTTTAAATTTATATTTTAGGACAGAATATAATGCAAGTAATTCGAATTAGAAAACCTGACCCTATCATGCAAAGTTTGATTTAACTTCATCAAATAGACAATTTCACAGAAACAATGTTTGCATCAAGTTATACTACAATTCAGAAAAAACATACAGTCATATTTTTCTAAGTGAATAATAGAGTTCTGTTGGATTTCTTTCTATTCTTTAGGGGCTTCTGCAAAAAAAAAAAAAAAAAATCAAAAGCAAGAACAGTAAAACAGGCACCAAAGGCCCAGGGACTGTAAAGTCCAAAGCGAGGTTCAAGACTACCTATGCAGGAAGTGCTAAGATTTTGTGAAACTACTTTTGCCTAATCTTAGCTCATCCCCCATCTTCAAGGTATAAAGGAGAACTTGAAGACTAAGGAAGGGCAGATCAGAGGGTCGGCAGTGTAAACATTGGTGAAAAGTATGGTGGTGTATGTGCTGTCGTGCGTTCCTTCTCCCTGACCTTTGGGAAACGGGAAAGGGAGCTGCCGTCTTACCATTTCCACCAGCTTCCTTGAGACCCCTTGGAGAGATACGTCTTCTCAACACCGAGAGACTTGAGGATAAAATATTTGACTCAGGCCCAAGCAATAAGCAAAAGAAACTTTACTTCATCACTGACAAGGCAATAGTTTGTATTTTCTGGGGGTCCTGTGGGAAAAACTTACATAGAGTCATCTCCAAAGTGGAGCTCAAGAATTTACAAAAAATTAGCCAGGCGTGGTGGTGGGCGCGTGTAGTGTGCCTGAGTGAGGCTGGCACTGCTGAGGCTCATCAGGGACCACACTTTGGGGACCTGAAGAGGATCTTCTCACGAACAACCTTCTCTAGAGGTGTAACCATGGTAACAATATACTCCTGGTAACAGGGCCATAAGTCACACGTTATTTGGTAAAGCAGGACAGGGGAGCAGAAATGCCATGAAAAGGTTCACAGATTATCACTTGCCTATCACGAAATCTTTTGTGAACTGCCACTGAATTTCAGCATCATGAATATTAATTGAAGGCACTTTCATGACAGCTTTGTTAAAATAAGATTTCTATCCTTATCCTCTCCATTTCTCATTCTTAGTAAGGCTTGCAAAACATATTGAAATTTTGTAAACAAACCTGAAAAGACAATATGAAGGGAAAGGTTTATAAAATACATTGATTTCTGCCAGCGCCATTTACTGAATATTGCATGCAGTAATGTAGTCGTTAGGAAGAGGGCACTGTGGCATTACATTTACTTGTGTGCTGTCTAGTGAGTTTCTAAATGGTTCCTGTAAGGATTTATAAAGTGGAAAACGTGGATGGTTCCCTTACGCTTCACTTCTCCTTAGAATGTTAACTGCGATTTAGAAGTGACAACTTCAGAGCTTCTATTGTCTGGAACTAGATGAATCTTTACAAATGATTTGGTCCATTCTTGTCAGCCCCACTGATATTTTTCTATTTGAGGAGCCTTACTTTTTAATAGTGTTCCAGCCATTTAATCAAATTGCTCCATAGGTAGAAGAAGTCCCAATTTTAATAGTATTTTAAGCCAATTTTATAATTGACGGTTGATTTGATATGAATATTTCGTTACTGCAAGTATCCTATCCACTTGCAACACAGAAACTTTAAAAATGTGAAGCTGTTTTTCCATACCAGCTTCCACTTTTTATCTGTCTGTATTAAATACTGAAGTAATTCAAGGAATCTTTATTAAAATGCAAAATGCTATTGCCAAATAATAATATTCTGTGATTATATGTGTTATTCAGATTAATATTACAATAAACCAAAGCCAAAACAGGATTTTTAAAAAATCAATCTTGCACGGACATGAGGTTTTGAAAAAACTCAATTAACATTAAAATCTTCTCAGTTCAAGACTGATTAATTCAAAATAGAGTCTAAATTGAAACATCTGTTTATTCCTTAATCACATTATTAATATTTACCCTTTGTTATGCTTGGAATAATATATAAATATAGTTTGATAAAAAACAAAGTACAAGATAAAGAATGAATTTTTAATTAACTCTAACAAACTCCTTCAAGGAAAATTACGTGATGATTGGCCAGTAGGAGGAGAGGAAGGGATGGTGTTTGTAAATAAAATATTTCTTTCTCTAAAATGTTTAAACTGCTCTAGAGCATCAAGGTCATACTTCAAGTATCGTGCTCTCTTGCAAATGAGATTATAGGCTCTTACTCCATAGACTGGAAGAGAAGCTAGGAAGTATCTATTTAATTCTTTTACCAATAATTGCATTTGACAGCAAGTGGCAGAGACCTGGGGAATAATGGCTTAATCAGGAAGACAACAGGATGTCCAAAGGCAAGCTGTTGCTGATTGGGCTGAGAAAACTCCAGTTCTCAAGACTTTTCCTCAAGATTGCAAGATGAACACTCTCCCACTTAATTATGAATTCCAGGTAGCAAAGAGCAGAAAATGAAAGAAAGGATCAAAGGACAATACCTACATTACAAAGGCAAAAACTTAATGTCCCACTAGATATTGGCTCACATCTCATTGCTGGAAAATAATCAATGTACACCTGTGCCAAGAAAGGTTGGAAAGGCAGCTTTAAGATGGGCACAATGCCGACTCTAATGAATTAGTTTGTTAACAAAAGAAGTGAAGAATGGTTATTCTCTTCTCCACCTCTGTCACAGCCTCTGTCGAAATCTGCTCCTCATGAAGACGAGGCAGTGAGGCCCAGAGAGAGTACATGATTTTAACCACGTCTCAAAGCTGGTGGCAGAGACAGGACTTTATGTACCACAATGTACACCATCTTGTTTTTGGGTTGTGCATTGAAATCCACATGTGGGATGGTCAGGTGGGGAAGGAATGGGGTCTTCTGAAGTTCTGAAGATTTTGCTTTAGTGAGGGCGTAATAATGTAAAGAATCCTAGATTATTAAAAGCTTGGCATGTCAGTTCACGTCTAATAAAATCACTGTAATTTTTTAATGGAAAGAATGCAAAGAAAAATAAAAACACAATTCCTAACATAATAATGAAGTGATACTGTAGCTACAAAGACATTAAAATATATTTTGAGAGGCTATTTCTTCAAAGTAAATATGGGAGAGATTCCCTTATGGAGACCATAACTTCAATAAAACTTGCGGCCTTCTTCCTCTCCCAGACTGAGGGAGCAGCCCTCAACTTTCTCAGGAGTGTGATTAAAGGACAGCGGTCGTCACAGTAGTTACAACCCTTACGGTAGCAGCAAGTAAAGGTTGCTCTAAAAGAGGCTTCAGCAGATTTTCTAGTATCGCCCAAGTGATAAAATTTGTTTTTCTATAATAGTTGTGAACAGAAAATGTTGACTTTCTCTTGCAGGTATCATTCAGTCATTCAAATACTTATTAAATTTATACATTCAAGAATGTAAAACTATGTCCAGTTGTGTGATAATCCAAGAAGATAGTGTTACCTATTACTACATATAACCTAGTAGCACAAGGAAGTGAT
Source organism: Pan troglodytes (assembly GCF_028858775.2). Classification (NCBI taxonomy): domain Eukaryota; kingdom Metazoa; phylum Chordata; class Mammalia; order Primates; family Hominidae; genus Pan; species Pan troglodytes. The sequence goes on along the minus strand of NC_072401.2, from coordinate 165,264,396 downwards.
AGGCAGAATCCTGAAAAGAAAGCTTTTAATTGTTCAATATTAAAGCTATCTCATTCTTGGTACAGATGAGGAAACTATAGACTTGCAAAACAGAAATGACTTGATTTAATTCATTTGGAGAATAGAAAATTATTTTTGTTTGCAATTTAATATATATCTGAGTTAGGCCGGGCACAGTGGCTCATGCCTATAATCCCAGCACTTTGGGAGGACAAGGTGGGTGGATTACTTGAGCTCAGGAGTTTGAGACTAGCCTAGGCAACATGGTGAGACCCCCATATCTACAAATACATAAAAAAATTAGCCAGGCATGGTGGTACATACCCATAGTCCCAGCTACTCTGGGGGCTGAGGCAGAGGTTCTCTTGAGCCTGGGAGGCAGCGGTTGCAGTGACCTGAGATTGTGCCACTGCACTCCAGCCTGGGCGACAGAGTGAGACCCTGTCTCAAAAAAATATACATACACACACACACACACACACACACACACACATACATATGTATTTAAGTTATATGTAACTCTCTAGGTTATAATTTCATATCTCTCTAAACATGAAGACTTATTTAAATATTACAGTGTCATCTGAAATTGCAGATATTTACTGTTTTCCTTCCATTCATGATCTATGTCTGGGAAATAAAAGGGGAGCAAAATTTCCTAGTTTGCAATTCAGTTTTGTGTCCTTCATTTCTGATTGCAGTGGGAGAAACTACAGATGACCACAAGTGAAAGGAGGAAAATATTCTGCTCTGTCACATTCCACGTAATCGCGATCACCTGTGTGGTTTGGTCTTTGTATGTATTGATAGACCGGACAGCGGAGGAAATCAAGCAAGGCAATGACAATGGTAAGAGCACATCTTTCTTCTTACCCTCTTGGATCTTAAAGACAATACTCAGAGGTGGATAGGGAAGTTATTTCCCCGGGTTAGGCCTTCATCATGTATGATACACTAGAAAAGCTAGTATTTGCTATTGATTCTTCCCTAATCATGTTATTGATTAAAATACTCTGATTAAAAAGCATTAACTATATGGAGTCCCAAGCTGAGAAGTGAAATTCATCGAATCCATATAAAACTTAGTGGCAGTTACACACAAATGGCAAACACCACTTCGGGCTTTTTGGGAGCTGAATAAGGATCAAGTTCTGCCTGATGTGAAAAGGCAAATGGCTGTAAAAATGAAGGTTTCTCATTTTATTTAATTCACTCTAGTCATCTCTCCTTTAAAGCATGAAGGAGATGGCATTCCAGTAGAGAATGTGTTATAGCTCTTTAGTTAGTACTATATAGTTTGATAGAGTGGGTTAGCACCATGGTTTGACATTTTAGCCATGCGAAGTTTGATTGTGAAGGATGGTGTCAAGTCTGCAAAGAAAAATGTTTCTAAATCAGTAAGGCATATTCTCACATTAAAATGGGTAAGTCACTTAAAACAGAAACAAAAAGAGAAAGCACAATGTCTATAAAATATTATTTTCATGTGTGAAAGGACCCAGTTCTGTTTCTCATTGGGCCCTATAAGTTTTCATACCTTATCCAGCCTAAATCGTTGGTGGTAAAACAGTGAGAAACATCCCCACACTCCCGCAGGAAACAGTATTTAACCACTGATGCCTCTAGAAAAGACATTGTTCAGATAGTAACATTTTGAGTTTGTAATGTTGTGAAAAATGTTTGCACATCCCTACACCCAGAGAAAAAATGGAAGAAAATGAAAGAACAAAAAAATGAGAGGAGGTAAGAAAAATATAAATAAGGAGGAGATTAAAACACAGAAAGGTTGGTTACTTCTGCATTTCTGCGTGGGGATTCATAAACACAAAAGGGGAGGCTCCATTCTCACACTCGCCCTCTAGGTGGCAGCAGCACACGCCAGCGTGCACCGCCCTGAGCATTTCAAAAAGCCGAAAGGGGCTGCGGGGATAAAGGGAAGGCCAGGACCCACGATAGGAATTGTGGATGGGGTTTCTGTGCGTCAAAGAGGGGATGGTGACAGCGTTTCAGGTGCCACTGTCCTTTTCTGGAAGAAAATGAAAGCACTACCGTGTCGAGTCTAAATGCTAGAAAAACAGGTAGGATGGGGTTTTGTGGGTTGTTTTTATGTGTTTATTTATTCCATATTAACTCATTTACATACCATTAATATCAAACTACATTGTTTGCAACTACATTATGTACTGTTTCAGAGAGTCTTGATTTTAAAATGTCACATTACATCCTTATTAAATAAGTTCCCTGAGGGTAGAACTTTCTTTTTCTTTTTCAAATCCAATGTCCTCTCTTGATATAGGTACTGGCCCAAGTAACAAACAGTGTGCTGTACATCCTGCAGTTGCATATGGATGGAAAAACAAAGAGGCATCCCCACCTCGCTTCACCCAATGTCTTACCCTAGAACTCTAGTGTTTTCCTAGCAATCAAGGGCAGACATGATACCCTTAGATTAGATGACACATTTAGAGCTCAGCATTTGAGAACCACAAATTTCCTCCAGGTAATGTAGCCTCTCCCCTCTCCCAGTGGTCACCCTCACTTGGCCTCTTTGTAGTAAACTGCAGAGCTCTTCTCCTCCAGCTACATGAGAAGGAAAGAAAATTAAGAGCCCTTCTCGTAGATGTAAGAAGAGGAAGCAATCTCACGTCATGTATACATAGACCCTCATAGACACCCATAAGAAAACCCCTCTCTTACATTTATTTTATCCAACCACATTTCTAAGACATGTGACTGAATAGCAATCATTTACCCTACAATGAACATGATGGTCTCAACTTCAGCCACAAAAATATCTCCAAAACCAAGAAACTCATGGCTCCATGCTTTCTTCCATTTTTCTGTCTCCTTGCTCATTCTGTAGGCCCCCTGGATTTTATTTTATCTTCAGCTGCCATGTCAATGCTGATAACTTCCCAAATTCATTTCCCACTCCTTCTGTACTCCAACCCATACATCCACCTATTTTCTGAATGATTGTTTGAAAGTCTCAGCGTGTCGCAATGCATAATCCCCTACCACTTCTCACTCTAACACCGGTGGGAACGGCACCACTAACATCTAGTAGCCAAACCCAGATATCCAGCTTTCATTCTGATCTCCTTCTTCTTCTACCTTAAATCAATCACCAAATCCTATTCACTCTGCCTCTGGAATCTGTCCATTTCTTTCCTTCCCTATGGCTACCATCCATGTGGAAACTATCATATTTTTAACTTGAAAACTGCAGAAGCTTCTTGACTAGACTTTCTCCAGTTTTGCCAACTTCAACCCAACCCATGCTCAATAATGTAATCCCAGCAGATTTACAAAAACACAAATCTAATCACATCCTATTCCCACTTAACCATTAAAAGGTAACCGAAATTCTTCAGTGGGACTATGCTGCCCCCGTGACCTAGTTGAAGCCAGCTAGGCCGAACATTCATTCAGTTCCTCAAATCTATATCCAGGCCCTTGCTCAGCTTTCCTCTCTCTGTAAAACATTTCCTTCCAGCTTTTCTTGTCCACCACCACCACACACACTCAAACACTCATATATTCTCACACACCTCCCTCATCCCAACTCAGCCTTTGCAGTTTACCTTAAACATCACTTCCTCTGGGAAACTCATTACAGCTCCCTGAAGTAGGATCGTTATTCCTAGCACAGTGATTCTCAAAGTATGGTCCTGGGACCAACAACATCAGTATCACCTGGGCGTTCACTAGAAATGCATATTTTTACCTCCTGCTTCCCTAGACCTATGAAAGCCTGATGGTGGAGGCCAGCAGTTTGTACTGAAGAAGCCTACAGGTGATTCTGATGCTGGCTAAGGATGGAGAGTCACTGCCCTACCACGTAGTCCCACAGCATCCTGCATTTACCCTCCCTAGGGCTTCTCCACATTTACTGCATGGTAGATTACCTGTGGTATGTTCCTAATGCTGCAAAGCTGGGCTTTATCCCCAGAGGTTTATACTTAGTCACCCCTTAGATGATTCTATCATGCAGCTAGGGAAGCTGTGCCTGACTGTGAAACTTACCACATGCCATTGCAATTGCTCATTTAATTGTCTGTCTTCCTTCACCTGCTCAGAGCAGGTGGTGGCCTTCTCTGTCCTGCTTACCACTACATCTCCCCGGTGCTGAACACTGGTCTGGGACCAGGCAAGTAGTCCGGTCAACACTGTACAAGGAATGATGAAGTGTGAATGCCTGGTACCTAAGCTTTTCCACCTCTTATTTTTCTTTTAGAATTGTTTTCAAAATATTTTTTTCTTTCTCAGCTGTGGGTGGGTGCAGGATTCCAGACAGTAACCTCCAGTGGACTCGTCATGACAATCAAGGGTCCGTTTCTTAAATGAAACTGAAAATGACATGATTTTTATATTTGGCATTTAGAGCCAAAGCAAAACAGAAAGCAAGATATGTATCAAGAAGCAGTGTCCGTGGTAATTCCTGTAGAGCCGCTTGCCAGCGGGACAGCTCTAGAACTTGGGTAATTTCAAATGGAAACCATAGTGACTTTCATACAGGGAATCATTTGTATTTATGTTCAAATTATATTTAAACCTGCTTTCCAATGTGCATATTGAAGAGGAGTGTGGGCATCTGTATAAACTGTTATTTCTTTAATCTTCCTGTGGCATTGGGACTGTGAGTGCTGATCTTGAATTTACTTGTAAAGTTGTTGGGAAAAAATTGCCTAACTTAAAAGAAGTCAACATATTTTAAATCCATCTTGAAAAACCTTTAAAATATTTTAAAAGAAACAAATTTGTCCTTTTTCAGCCAGAATTGAGGTTGAATATAAAACAGCAAAATCTTCTGAACTGTAATGATGATCCTGGAAAGAAAAAAAATTCCTCATATGTCTGTAAATGGTTGCTCTTTTAGATTAAATAGTCATGATGCCACAGAGAGCCCTCACCTCTCTTTCCCCTGCGATGACAGGAAAAAAAATAGCAAATATATGGTACTTGGAGCTTTAACACCCTAAATAAGCCTATCGCTAAGTTTAATTTGGGCAACAGTTGTTATTCTTGCCTTATCTTTACATAGTCTAGAAGAATGCTTCATTATATTATCTGTGTATAAACAACAAAAATACAAACCAAAAACAACTACAATTTACAATATTAAAGAGACTGTAGGTGTAGATAGTAAAGTTGCCCCAGAAGTATTTCAATGTATACATAAGGGACTAGCATAACAAATTGACTTTGTTTTCATGGCTGACTCACTCCCAAGCCTCCAAGCTCCTCCAGGGCAGAGGCCTTGCCTCATTATTCAGAAAATACTTGGTGTTAGTAGAGGCTCAAAAAATGTTTGCTGGCTGTGACTGACTCCAGCAGATGAGAACAACCCAAAAAGAATAAACACTGGCTTGAGCTAGTTGTCAGAAGGCCAGGGTTCTAGCTCTCCCTTGGTCACTGACTAGTTATTTTTTTTTTCCTTTGAGACAGGATTTCACTCCTCTCGCCCAGGCTGGAGTGCAGTGGTGCGATCTTGGCTCACTGCAACATCCTCCCCTCAGTCCCCCTCCCTGGGCTCAAGTGATTCTCCTGCCTTAGCCTCCCAAGTTGCTGGGACTACAGGTGGGAATCACCATGCCCAGCTAATTTTTTGTAGAGACAACGTTTCATCATGTTGCCCAGGCTGGTCCTGAACACCTGGGCTCAAGCGATCTGCTCGCCTCAGCCTCGCAAAGCGCTGGGATTACAGGCGTGAGCCACCGCACCCAGCCTAGTTATCTTCAATACAATGATTAATCACTCTGAAGCTCAGTTTTTTCATTTGTAAAACTACCAAGGTTGGAGTGAGTAGCTGCTAAAAGTTATTTCTATGATTTATTATTCAGACAACATGAACTTTACCTTGCATCAAATAGATTGAAACATGTCTATATAATGTACATATATGACACATAATTACTCATGGTGAATATTACCATTAAAACAAGTTAAGAAAAAGGTTATAAATATGTGAAACAATTTTGTTGTTGTTAATAATCTACCCAACTGGAGAGAAGCAACCAGGACAAAAGTAAAGAAGAAAACCAGCTCCCCTCTGCAACCCCAAGGCCCCAATAGCCACTCACACACACCCTTCCTTATACACACACTTCGTAGTTCTGCATACCCTAAGCACCCAGCCAAAATATTCCAACTTAGAGTGAGATGCTTTCTGTAAATACACACAGCCACTGTCACTGTTAAGTGAAACAGGTTCTCTTCTGCTGCTTGGTGATTTAAAAAAGCTTTTAGACATGCTCCAGGTGTCTCCAGTTGCATGATCTCCTATATAACATTTGCAGAATACTCTGAGAAATCAAATTTCAAAGCTGGAAGAGACCTTAGAGATCATTATTTATAGATGAGGAAATAAGCAATTTGCCTGGTCTCCAGCTGTATTATAAATGCCCACCTGGGAGCTTCTGCTTTACCCAATTTGACTTAAAGAGAAAATACAAAAGTGAGATGTTACAGGTATGCCCCTGTGCCTTCAGGGGAGAGGAACCAGGTCCCCATTCTATTACCAAAGGAAATATATTTTCAGAGAAACAGTATTTCTGGAAAGTAAATGAGTCTAAAAGGATCTGGTAGATGAACTCCAGCTGATAAGCCATTGTCACTGTGGTCTGAAAGGTTGGCAGAAATATTTCCTAACAAATACAATATACATAATTGCTACTTAAGCATTTAAGGATGTTTTAGTTTATTTTTTGATGGGATTTCTGAGCATTTCTCCTGACGAAGGGAATTGTAACTGCAAGAAATGACCAGAAACACACTATGACTAAACGCCAGTGGCCTGGCTGACAACTAACTAGACTTCCTCCCTCTGTGATTCTGGAGAGAAGCTTACCTTGAGTCAAGCTGGGACACCCTAAACTTATAACACAGTGAAGTTAGAAAGATCTTACTGGTAGACACCTGTGAAAGCTCCGCTCTTAACCTACAGCTGAATCAGCCAAAGGTGTGTAGCGTTCAAATCACACAGATAATAACAATAATGAAAACTTATATTTACACTTCCTATGTGTCAGGCACTGTTAATTTGTTTAACCCACACTAACAACCATATGAAATTGGTAGATACTATTACCTCTAATTTTAAGTAATGTATCAGTTGGCTTTAGCTTTATAAAAACCATCCCAGGCTGGGTGTGTTGGTTTAAGCCTGTAATCCCAGCACTTTGAGAGGCCAAGGTGGGCAGATCACTTAAGGTCAGGAGTTCAAGACAAGCCTGGCCAACATGGTGAAACTCTGTCTCTACTAAAAATACAAAACTTAGCTGGGCATGGTGGTGCATGCCTGTAGTCCCAGCTACTCAGGAGGCTGAGGCCAGGAAATCTCTTAAACCCAGGAGTCAAAGGTTGCAGTGAGCTGAGATCGCACCACTGCACTCCAGCTTGGGCGACAGAAGCAAGACTCTGTCTCAAAATAAATAAATAAATAAAAGCATCAGGAGAGAGCGAAACCACCATCTGCAAACACATTTAAAGTTTCCGAATGAGTTGTGTTTCCTATTGTCCTATTGGCCAAAGCAGGTCATATGACCAAGACCAGTGTCAATAGGTGATGGGATACCCCAGGACAGGATTACCGGGAGGCATGAGCCAATCAGGGGCTATTATTGAAACAAGCTATCAAGGATAAAGAAATTGAAACCAAAGAAAATAACAGAACAGGCCTAATATCTCAAGGAAATGAAATAGCTATCTGAGTTTAGGTGGATAAAGATGTAAAGACTGAAGTAGACTCTTAGGAATAGGGTTCTCCGGAATAAAATCCGTACCCCTCGAAAACAAGTGGAGATTTTGCACAGGAAAACTACTCTTGAGAAGCCATTAACCTTAATAAGAGAAATCCTCTTAGGGCATGGGCTGTAAAGAAATTAACCACAAGTCTGAATCATTTGGGGATTTGGCTATTCCTTAGCCAGGAAAGAGATGAAAAATTCAGTCCGTTGCAGAGGTCCTGTTTATAACTAATGCTTAATTCTCAGGTTCCTGGTGGGGAACCTGAGCTCTTGGATAACCCAATCCATGTCTCCTGACCCAACTCCAATAGAGTACAGGATTAGGAAGATGTGGGGGATTTTTGTGTGTGTGTGCAAAAAAAAAATTTATAAATTTTACTTTTTTATTTTTGCCTTTTCATTCGAGTTTTTTAAATACTGTTACTTTTAACCTGGACATCCCAGTTTCCTTCTCTGCCTTGCTAAAAATAATCTTGTCCAGAGTCAGACTCCCAAGAGTCTAGAATGAGCTGTGAAGTCCATCTGCTTTTCTTTGTCTAAAGTGTTTTCACTCACTCTTTAAATGTAAATTTCCCTACAAACTGTGGACTGAAATTTCTGGTTCTGGTGGCACTAGACTTTAAGGCTGCAGCATTTTGATTCCTTTAGGTCTAATTTGTGAACTTTTCAATATCACATTCAAGGGCAAGACTACAAACTATCTTAAGCCTTTCCTGGAAAACCTATTCGCATGTTGATTGTTTGGGAATGGCCTGGAGGATGCTGCAGCCTGCAAGTACCAGATCACATATATGTGACTGTAAAAAGGAGGCCTGGAAAAATTTACTTTAATAATCATATTAAATCAACAAAAATATTGAGACTGTTTGAGAACTTATCACTCTTCCTTGTGGGATTAGCATAACATGGAATGTGAATGAATCAATTAAAGTTAATATGAGAGACTACAGTAGCTTTCTATTTCCTCAGAAAATGGTGGTAGAGAGAATGCCTGCTCTTTTAATTGCTGTCCAAGAATTTCCAAGAAATGTTTCCCCTTAATGCCTGAGAGGTAAAGATGGGCAGAGAGTTTATTAGTAAACCTACAGAAACTCCTGCAAAAGTATTCCAGACACAAAGACAGAAGTAGAGATGGGTTCTTGGGCCTCAGAGAAATGAGCAGATGCTTGAATTGCCTAAGTTAGATTTTCCAAATTCCTCTGCGAAATCGGCAAATAGAAACAACTTTGTGCTCCCGGCATTTTGAAGTGCAGGATACAGCTTTATATATGACTGAGGACAAAGATACCTTGAATTGTACATAGGATCTCCAGGGAAAAGATTTAGTGCCTTCCTTTCTCTATCATTGTCCTTTTTTGTGGTGTACATTCTTTTGTCTTTGCTAACAACAGCATAGAAACTGACTAGTCTAACAGAATATAAGAAGACAATTGGCTGTGTCTCAATAAAAGGAGGCAAGTACATCTTCCTGATGAAAACATTCTTGAAAAATCCATTTAGCCCCATTTTAGCATCTCCTCTCAAGATGTCCTTAAAGTGAGTTTTCCAAGATACAATCCTTATAACCACTCAACAGTAATTTATTTTGTAGAAAACAAAAATCGTGTCCACTTACTTGGAGGCAAGAAAAAGAGCAGGCTGTCTGTTAAAGATGGTCATTTGGACAGTAAGTTTGTACTCAGATGGCTTTTGTATGTGGGGGTTGGGGTGCTCTGCACTCTAAACTTAATGGAGGGGTTTTGTGGGAGATTTGACTTCCCAGGAACATATTAAAGGATGGTGTGGGCAGGGGAAACTGATTCAGAGATACCTTGTGAAGGAAAGTGGAAGGATCAGGCTGAGTCTCCCAAAAAGGGCAGAGAAAATGGCAACTGTTTCCCCCTGGCCCAGATTCCCAGGTATATTATAGGCTTTGGTCACTGTTTCTGGAAAGAGAGGTGAAACTTGAGTGGACTTTTCTTTAGATTGTCTACCATCTAAAGCATAGCTTTACTGACAGTGAAGAGGGGTTGTAAAAGCTTTCATTTATCCTTGAAATACCTACTGAGCAAGGAACTATGGAAAACAAAGTCCAGCCCAGACAAATTCTGTGCTCATCAAGATTACAGCATGACACAGTAAAAATGCTTATGTTAGAAAGTGAGCTCATACTGCACACAGAGAAATAACATGGAAGTGGAACAGTGGGAAAACTTATTTCCAGCTGGAAATGACCTCTAAGATGGGTTTTGTGGGACAAGTAGACACATAGAAGCAGGGAAGCAAAACACAGAAAGAAAAAGATCAGAGACAAAGGCTCAGAAATGGAAAACCTCCAGGCATGTATGAGGAACAGCTGCTAGTTTGGTTAAGCAGAGGAGAAAGCTGGATGTAGTCCATCAGAATTTCCCTAAAAATGGGAAATAAAGCACATTTCATCTCCAGTCTGTCTGTGGTTAAAGCTTTCTAAACACATTGAAACTACTGCTTAATATAAGTTTACAGCAAAAATCCTTTTGAATTTAGAGAACTGCAAGATGTCTTGCTCATATTCCAAATCCTTTCTGCAAATTTCCCAATAAAGAGACGTAAGTTATTGTCTTCCACAGCAGGGATTCTCAACCTCAGCACTATGGACATTATGAACTGAATAATTCTTTGTTGGAAGGTACTGTCCTGTGCATTGTAGGATGTCCAGCAGCATCCCTGGCCTCTAATAAAAGTCAGTAGCACCCCACTCCAGGTACAACAATCAACGATGTCTCTAGACACTGCTAAATGTCCCCCAGAGAACAAAACTGCCCCCAGTGGTGACTCTACACTGAGTCACTGTTTCAGATGATTGTTCTCCTTGCATAGATGAAGGCAGCCAAGTAGGAACTTAAGAAAAAAAAAAAAAGCCCTTCTATATTCCAAATGCATGGACTCTCTGCATAGAGAATAATTTAGCTCTTTTTATTACTACCGTTTGATGCCACTGTGTTACTTAGCATACAGGAAAAATGGACACAGGAGTCCAGCCATGTATTAATGTGTGCTGCCACTTATCTGGGACTATTAGAATCATCACATACTCCTGATTATTCTTCAGAACTCCTTAAATCACTTATGAAGACTTTGCCTTGGAGTATTTTTAAATAAAAACAGCAAGTTAACTGCTATTTCCATGCAATACAGAAATCAAATTTCAACACTATCAAAGATTACTAGGTCAAGATCATTGGGTAATAAGCTCACCTTTGGCATGAAATAGCAAAAGGGGGAGAAGAAGGGAGAATTGAAATAGATGGTCTTTAAAGGCCTTTGAACTCTGAATTTTTAGTTCAGTTATTTTGCTGGAACACCAGAAAAATCAAGAATAAAACAATTTGTATCAGCCTGATATTTTCTTCAAAAACTTTTTTATAAGAAAAATGATTCTTTTATATACCCCCCTCAATTTTTTTTCCAAAAATGAATAATATATGCAGGAATACCTAGAATATGTTAAAAGTGTGGAATGTATGTTTCGTTATGAACGATACTGTGAAATCTTTAGATGAGGAACTAGTGCTGTCAAAGTAGAACAACATTTTTTAAAAGTTGCACTAATGGTCAAAAATTATTATTACTACTTTAAAGTATTATATTTGTCTATAAGTTACTTGGGAAATTTATAAATAAGTATAAAGCAATTCATCTCATAATTGTATGTAATTATTTCTGTATTTTTTATCCTAAAATGAAAATGTTTCTGGAGAGTATTGGAATACATGATACAGTACCACTATTACCACTAGATAACAACAGTGCTATTATCGAACACGTGTTGGTTGCAAATGCATTTGTATAAATAAATCAAATCCAAGTAGCATACTTTTATTTTTAAAATTCCTATCCTTAAGATCAAAGAAGTCTATAGGAGAAAGGGACCATGGAAACATTTGTATATGACTAACAGACACTGATTAATGATAAATGCCTGGTATAGTCCATTTTCTACTCTAAAGTTTCTAAAATCAAAGGTCTGTTTTCTTGACGATTTGTTTTCTAACATCTTTTAGCATCTTCTCTTAAGTAAATATATTGATAATTGAATCTGTTCCTTCAAAGAGTTTAACTCCATGATACACTAATTAATTTTTTTAAATAGTGACTTGGGTAGGGAGAGACATGAAACCGTCAGTCTTTCTCCTAGTTTTATTAAGCTCAGAGTTACTCTATTTTACTCCAAACAACAGCATTTAATTGGTTAACATTAATAGGGTTTCTCCTGGACTACGATGTAGGGAATTTGCAATATTGTGAAAAGGCATCTTCTTCCTCTGGGCCAGATGGCAAAAAGATTTTTTCTCATGCCAACTCCAGAAGTTGACCTAGATTGTGGTGTTAGGAACCATGAAGCTATCATAGGGATTAGTAGGAAAGAGTGTTGGTAGTAATTAGGGCACGAATGCTGTGTTTGCCAACCTCATGACAGATTGCACCTTTTTCTCCCTGGAGCGGGTTCTGAAAGATTAGTAGAAGTTTATTGTAAAGAGCGCGGCACTCTAAACAGAGGAATAGCATGTGCTAAAGCTTAAACCTATATTAGGATGTGCAATGTTTGGAAAACAGCTACCCAGATAGGACTTTGGATAAAGTTTACTAAGAAAGGCACTGGATGAGAGAAATCAGGCAGCTGAGGATGATGATAAAATAAATAGAGGTATAGGTCATGAGCATTTATTGTGCAAGACTGCAGCAAATTTTAGGCACAATAAACTCCATTGGGCATGGCTAAAAAGAAATGGAGTGTTTTTGTGCAATAGTTTCCATAAATATATCATGCATACATTACCAATTTCCAAATACCTAAATGCTCACAAACCCATCTCTTACTCAAAGAAATTCTATAAACTGACCTAGACACAGAGATGAATTCATGGAACTAATCTCAAGTAAGGAGCTAATATATATAAATATATATATATATATCTATTATATATAAAAGACTATTTTTAGAGCAGATTTAGGTTAACAGAAAAATTACAAAGAAGGTAAAGAGAGAGTTCCCACATACCACCCTGCACATACACAAGGTTTCTCCTGTTATTAACATCTTGCCTCAATGTGGTACATTTGTTACCACTGAGGAGCCAATATTCTTACATTATTATTAAAGTTCAGTTACATTGGGGCTCACTCTTTGTGTTGTACAGTTCTATGAGTTTTGACAAACGCGTAATGTCCTGTGTCCACCGTTACAGAATCATACAGAATGGTGTTGCCGCCTTAAAAAGTCCCTGTGTTCCACCTATTCATCCCTTCCTTTCTCCTCCTAAACTGTTGGCAAACACTGATCCTACTATCTCCAGTTTTGCCTTTTCTAGAATGTCATATAGTTGGAATCACACAGTATGTAGCTTTTTCAGACTGACCTCTTTCATTTAGCAATACACATTTAAGGTTTCTTCGTGTTCTTTTGTAGCTTGATAGCTCATTTCTTTTTAATCACTAAATAATACTCCATTACATGGATGTATCACAGTTTATTCATTCACAGATTGAAAGACAACTTGGTATTTCCAGCTTTGAACAAATATGAATAAAGCTGCTACAAACATTTGTGTGCAGGTTTTTGTGTGGACATAAGTTTTTGTTCATTTGAATAAGTACGTTGTATCATTTGAAAAGCTTGTGGTTACCATTGTAAAAAACTGCCAGACTGTCTTCCAAAGTGACTGTACCATTTTGCATACCTATCAATCAGCAATGAATGAGAATTCCTGCTTGTCGTTCCACATCCTTTCCAACGTTCAGTGTTTTCAGTGTTCTTTTTTAAAACTTTAGCCATTCTAATAGGTATATAATGATATCTTGTTTTAATGTGCAATTCTCTAATCACATATATTAATAATCTTACCATCTGTTTATCTTCATTGATGACATATCTGTTCAAATCTTTTGCTCATTTTGTGATTAGGTTATTTTCTTATCATTGAATGTTAACAGATCTTTGTATATTTTGGATACAAATCCCTTTTTCAGAATATGTTTTGCAAATATTTTTTCCTGTGGCTTTTCATTCTCTTAACAGTGACTTCCTCAGAGCAAAAGGTTTTAGTTTTAATAAAGTCCAATTGATCCATTTTTCTTTTCATAGATCATACTTTGGTCACCTGAATTTTCTTATCTTTTAGAAGCTGTATAGTTTCACAGTTTACATTTAGTTCTATAATCCATTTTGAGTTAATTTTTGTGAAAAATGTAAGGTCTGTTTACAGATTCATTTATTCGCATGCAGATATTGTTATACCAGCACCCATTTGTTAAAAAGACTATCCCTTCTCCATTGAATTGCCTTTGCTCCTTTGTTAAAGATCAGTTTCCTATATTTGTATCAGTCTATTTCTGGGCTATTCTGTTTCAATGATTTATTTCTTTATTCTTTCATTGATACCACACTGTCTTGATCACCGTAGTGGTAGTAATCAAGGATAGTGCCAGTTTTCAAAAACTTTATTCTTCCACTTCAATATTGTGTTGGCTATTCTGGTCTTTTGCTCTCCATATACACTTTAGAATCAGTTTGTCAATATCCATAAAATAACTTGCTGGAATTCTGAATGGGATAATATTGAATCTGTAGATCAAATTGGGAAGAATAGATATCTTAATAATATAATATTAAGTCTCCCTATCCATAAATGTGGAACATCTTATTTCATTCAGATATTCTTTTATTTCCTTCATCATAGCTTCATAGTTTTTCTCACATAAATCTTGTATATATTTTGTTAGGTTTACACCTAAGGTTTTTGTTGTTGTCATTGTTTTTGTTTTGTTGGCACAAATGTAAATGGGCTTATGTTTTTAATTTCAAATTCTGGTTGTTCATTGCTATATATAGGAAAGCAATTGACTTTTTGTAAAACTTTGTATCTTGCAACATTGTCATAATCACCTATTTAAAAAAAAACTTAATTCTTTGAGATTTTATACATAATCATATCATTATTTGTGAACAAAGATAGTTTTATTTATTCTTTCTCAATCATCTTTTATTATTCTTGTTTTATTGCATTAGCTAAGACTTCCAGTGTGATGCTGAGTAGACATGGTAAGAAGGAACATCCTTGTCTTGTTCCTGATCTTAGGGGGAAAGCATCTAGTTTCTTACCATTATGTCACCTATAGGTTTTCTATGTTCTTTATCCCATTAAGGAAATTCCGTTCCACTCCTAGTTTTTATCATGATTGAGCATCGTATTTTGTCAAATGTGTTTTCTGCACTTATTGATATATTCACATTTTTCTTTAGCTAATTGATGTGATTACACTGATTTCTGAAAGTTGAACCAACTTTGCATACCTAGAATAAATCTCTATTGGCTGTAGTGTGTAATTGTTTTTATACATTGTTGAATTCAATTTGCTAATATTTTGTTGAGAATTTTTGTATCTGTTCATGAGAGATACTGGCCTATAACTTTTCTTCACAGTAATTGTCTTTGCTGAATTTAGTATTGGGTAATGCTAGTCTCACCCGATTAGTTAGGAAGTATTATCTCTTCTATTTTCTGGAAAAGACTGTAGAACATTGATGTCATTTCTTCTTTAAATGTTTGTTTGGTAGAATCCACTAGTAAAACTATTTGAGCTTGGTGCTTTCTGCTCTGAAAGGTTATGGTTGATTTAATTTATTTAATAGATCTAGGGATATTTAATTATCTGCCTATTAATTACACCTGCCACTGTAATGCTCTCTTATTTCTCCTGTGTGAGCTTTGGCCAATGATATTTTGAAGTATTATTTCCATTAGGATTAAGTAAATATTCAAGACGATGACTACTATGAATTATTCAAGTCATAAAGAAGTCCTTGCATATTTATTAGGAGTTAGAAAAAATTTACCTTTGTTACTGGTAAAGGTTCTAATAAATTTGATTGCATATATTTAATCTACTCAAAAACTAAGTAAGTTCAGATTTGATTGCTGAAAGAGGCATAGAAATTTATTTTAAATTGACAGTGCCAAACAGAGCAACAAATTAATGAAACACCAACAACAGTGAGAGGCTTTTCATGTTTTCTTACAATCCCTTTTAAGATCAGAGAACATTTTTTTCCCCAAAAATTTCAAAGGAAGAGTCAGAGCCAAAGCATTTTGAAAAGAAAAAGAGTTTACTTGCAAAGGCTCAAGGGAGTCAGACTTCAGAAAAACTGGATAAGCAAGTGAAAAACATAACAGGTATTTAAAGAAAAATATAAAGAAGATTACCATGATTACTAAGTTTGCATTAATTTGTTCATGGAGAAAAAACAAAATCTTATCACATGATGATCATATTCAGAAAGATCTTGCAACATGAGCTAAATAAAAGTCAAGAATAAAATGGTGTTTGCTGGGGATCTGGGAATATAAGAAATACTCAATGTTTCATTATTTTGGGACCAGAAATTGACAGGGTAACGCTGTTATTTTTGGTTAATCTTAGGGTACAAGGTGCTTCATCATGATGGAAACAGGGCATGACTTCTGCTTTGCTTCCAGAAGCATAAAGCAAATGTCACTACTACAAAATATAGATAGGATAATTCTTATAACTCTATTCACTGTTGTAAGTAAGTAAATAAAAATCCAAAGTCAAATCATAGACTCTCAATTACCATGGTTTTTACACATTTCTACCATCCCTTCCTGGTGCACCGTATTGAGCCATACTGAGCTATATTTTTCTACTTCACAACTTTTCACTTACGGGAAGACAGCTATTGTCCCCCACACCATCCTAATGTGGGCAAGAGGCCCACTTGACCCTCATATATTTAACACTCTTGACCCTCATATATTTAACATTCATAATTATGTATTGCCTAAATACTCACTGTTGTAGTCACTGAAATGCCTGTGAAATAATTTTTAAAACTATATTTACAAAAGAAAGCCTATTTCTAGTAATGGTGATGGAAATTAAGAGAAAATATAGACATCTATAAAAGTGTGATGGTTCTCAATGACAAAATATGATTTATGAAACAAATGGCTAAAATCCTAAATCTTTTGCATGTTTGTACTCAGGAATTCTCTCTCTGGTGAGATGTGGCAGCTTTTTCCTTCCCCTCCCTCTTACTCCTCCCCATCTCCCTTCTTCCATTCCTTCCTTTTACATTTTAAAATAAATGAGGGT
Organism: Pan troglodytes; assembly: GCF_028858775.2. Classification (NCBI taxonomy): domain Eukaryota; kingdom Metazoa; phylum Chordata; class Mammalia; order Primates; family Hominidae; genus Pan; species Pan troglodytes. Next base: position 165,247,516 of record NC_072401.2, on the reverse strand, counting down.
GGGAAGACCTGTACATACAAACCCATACATGTACCTATACCTCATCTTCTTAGAAGGATTTTAAACTCTGATTCTTCCATTATGTTCACCATCCTTCCTTAAAAGTCTAGCTATAAGGGATAAATGTCAGTGTCCAAATGTCCAAAATCTAACATAATATCTCATAATTATGATAGGTACTTGATGCTAGGAGAAATAAGAGATTTGACAGTGATAGGTGAGAAAATGTCCTGATATACAATTTTGACAGTACATGTAGGATACTCAAAAGGAATTACGCCAATTCGGGTTATAATTCTTTCTAGTTATGAAGAATATATTTCTGTTAACATACATAATCTAGAAGGCAAGCACGGGCTTTTGAAGGGGCATAGAAAAAAAAAATGACCAAATCCACTGAGGACAAGTTGGTGATAACATTTTCTCTTTTTCATTTCAAAGGTGTCCTTGAATGGCCATTTTGGACAAAACTGGTTGTGGTAGCCATTGGCTTCACAGGAGGTCTTGTCTTCATGTACGTACAGTGTAAAGTCTACGTTCAGTTGTGGCGCAGGCTGAAGGCCTACAACCGTGTGATCTTTGTACAAAATTGCCCAGACACTGCCAAAAAACTGGAGAAGAACTTCTCATGCAATGTAAACACAGACATCAAAGATGCTGTGGTAGTGCCTGTACCACAAACAGGTACAAATTCACTGCCATCTGCAGAGGGTGGCCCCCCTGAAGTTGTATCAGTTTGATGGAACCTGTTGGGAGTTTCTTCACTGAAGAATATCTTTCTAGCCCACAGCCACTACAAACGACAGAAGTGATCTTGAATTATTTACTCCCTTCAGCTCCTCCTTTCTCCTACTGACACATTTTTCCTGACTTTGTTCAAAGAGGAAAGGAGAAAAACAGACCAAATGCCCAGGAGCCCATGAAGTAATAGCGTAAAGTATGATATGGAAATGTGAAGTTTGCAAGAGAATGATTTCTAAGACAATTAAGAACTACTGGGGCAATGAATGCTTTTAGGCAGTAATCAAAGATTAAATGGACCCATGATACTCTTCTTCACAGTAACAGGGGAAAAGTTCAAGAATACAGACTTGAATTGCAATGTGTATTACTTCTAGGGCCTTGTAATGTTAACTGTCTCATCTGGAAATAACTAACATATTTGGTTTTAAGCCTGAAATCGTCTGCATTATCCCTAAGTCACATTGGAAGTGAACTTGGAGGATGCATATTTTGATATGCTTCGACAGCTAACAGATTTGTATGGTTTAGTGGAGTCTGGTTATTTTGACAGATGCATGTTTTTTTAAATAGATGCAATATACATTTGAAGACATTGATATTTGGAATTATGTTTAAGTCACGCAAAAGATTTTCAGAAAATGTTCGGATATAATTAGCTCTGTTAAATACCCACAGAACTCAGTTATCAGGGCTTATATTTTTACCTGGTTCCTCTAATACAGTGCTGTCCAATAGAAACACAACAGCCACAAATGCAGGCCACAGATGCAAATATTTAACTTCCCAGTAGCCCTATTTTAAAAAGTAAAAATAAACGTTTGTTAAAATGAATTTTGATTTTTTAAAAACACTATATATGTTATTTCAACATGTCATCATCAATATAAAAACATTGATTGATTGATTGATTTGATAGTTTACATCTGTTTCTTGACAAGTTTTCAAAATCCAGTTGGTAATTTAAAAGTACACTTCAACTTGAATTAACTATATTGGATAGCACAGCCGTAAAATTAGAGACTAGGCTTCTGCTTTATTTAACAGTTGTTGAATATTTCAAAACAGTTTAATTCTTTTATTTCAAAGTCTCACAAAAGTTAGTTATGATTTTTAAAAGCATTAAATTAAATTAAGTGTCCTCATTTTAAAGTCAGATGAAGTTCACATCTCTAAAGGGTAAAAATCCAAAAGTATAGAAAGATAAAACAATCTGCCTGTAGCAAAGTTGTGAAATTAATTTGTTACTATGAAGTACTTACAATAGGGGAATAAAATTACCTACTTTTGTTATTAAATCAAATGTGTAAGGCTTATTTCATCCATATGAGGTGTCAACTTGACAGATGATGAGTAATTATGACTAAGAATCTAGCCCTTACTTTTAAAAACTGACAGGATTTCCCTTGCTCAGTTAGTTAGTTAGAAAACAAAAATATTCAACAGATTCTGTGATAAGTAATTAATTGTTTAGGTTTGACAGTTGATTATTGTGTTCTTTGCATATTCATGTAAAACTGATGTGTGAATGACATTGCAGTGAGCTAGATTAATGGTGATTATAGATACAGTAGCCTGTCAAAGAAAGATGTCCTACATTAAAAAAGGTGACTTATTTTTGTTAGCTGTCATTATTTATTAACATGAAAAGGCAATGATGGCCATAAGAACCAAAGCATGAGTATCACACTGCACAAATCTGGGTATCACATGGATGCACTTTGTAATTATCAGTGTGCTTGTTCTTCACAGATCATAGGAAAAAGGAAAAAAAAAACAAACCTTTAAATGAGGAGAAAGATGGTATGAATATTAGTAGTGGCTGACACTGAGTCCAAATAGTCTTGATTCCTAGAAATAAACAAAAGGTAAACAATGTCAATTTTGTGTGTGTGTATGGCGTGTGTGTATTCATGTATATATGCGGGGAAAATGTTAAGGTATTCAGTCAGGAAACAAAAGGTTTAAAACTCATCTTTCTTAAAACTTGTTATAAGCACAGGGAAAACAAAGTTGAGGTAACTAAACTGAACCAAAAATTCTGTATAAATAAGGATATAAGTAATTAATGTTTTAAAAAACATGTGGACCTTAAACAAACTGTATATTAAATTCCTCTTAAATGCCCATTTTAAATATTTAAGATAAATACATTTATGAATAACAAATCTGTGGGTGATTTAACCATGGCACCATATCCAAGGGATTAACCTTAATGCAATTTTCCTGTTAATTGTCCTAAGCTTTTTACTAATCCATTTTCCCTGTGGGTTAGTAATGGCAACATGCTGCTTACAGATATTCCCGGGGAAAAACATCCAGACACCAGCAAACAAAGAAATGTTGATTTCTCTTTTGTTTGCTCTGAAAGTAAAATAATTATTTACTTTAATTAACATGGAAAATATTGTTTAAATTCTGTACGAACCTAAACAAGATACGTTGCAGGGCTGATTTCACAGTGGAGGATGATCGGCTAAAATAAAGCCTCATTTATTAAGGGCTACACTTAACACTAAGAAAACATTTCTAGAATAAAAAGCAAAGGTAAGCATTATTCTATTAATAGTAAAAGAGGACATGGGATTTTAAAACTATACCTAAATTCTTGCAATTAACTTTTATGGGCTTGGACATTGTTGAAATGAGAAAATAATATAGCTTCCTGGCAGGTTAGAAGTCAACATTTGATTTTGCTATTCTTCTGACTTTTTGATACCCTGAAGTTCTGAATTTCAAGCTTTTAAGAAGCTTTTCAGCAATGGTTGTTTGTTTATGGTTCAAACATCTGAAATAACTACCTGCATTTAAAATCTAATGTTGATTATTTTCTTTTTACATTCTGTGTGGCAATGGAACATTTGCCCTTTCAAACAATAAAACGATTTAGCTTCGTGGCAGTGCTTTTTTGTAGACTGACTGACTATACCCTTCAAAAAGAAAAACTGCTCTATGGAATGCAAATTTTGAGGCATGTTTACCTGCTCGTGGAAGAAATAAAATAATGGAATTGAAAAAAAAAGGACTAAAATTGAAGAATGAAATTACAGTTGTGTTAAAAACCTTGGCTCTTTATAATCATGAATCTTCAGTATTATCAATACCATAAACCAGACATTGATGCTGTTAATTTTTTTAAAGAACTATCACTCTTATCGTACAGGAGTAAAGATTAAATTGTAAAAGAAGGAAATTCCAATTTTTTAAAAAGTAAAGCCCAAAAGGCAATTAAGCTTAAGTACAAAAACAAAATAAAAAGGAACAAAATCTAAACTAAAGTGAGCCCAACAACCTGAGATACAGCAATATGTAACCTGAAGGAAGATAGGTGTAGACTGAAGGAGTCTTTCAAAACACCCCAGCATTAAATCTCACTCTGAGCTGCTTCTACACGTGATTATAGTCCCAGACAGACGACCTCATAGTTATATTTTATCTTGTTTTACAAAAGGTCCTTGGGTACTCTTTAAAACATCTATTCTTTGGCAGGAAAATTAGCTCATTAGAGCAATGACACCATTAAGGGACATTATAAGGGTCCTGGGGCTGAGGTGGGAAGATTTTTCTATCTGCCCCATAGAGTTTACCCTTCCTTGCCTTGAAAATGAATATTTTAGAACAGAGTACAGCTCTTAAAAGTTATTAGTATCATTATTATTATAGTTGTTATATAATACTTTAATTAAGAAAGATGAAAACCTTTTTTCTTTCCTAAGTCAGCCCAATGGTGCTATTTTACATATCAACACAGTTGAAAGGAAGTACTGTTATTTTGGGCTGCAGTGTTTCCTCCACATCTAAAGAAAGCCCATTTTGAAACTGGATACTGCATTAAAACAAAGAAGGAAAAATTATTTTAACTGTGTGCAGTTTTTGAAATTAGGCATTTGTACTATTTTGGTTTTACATAATTCTCTTGCATTAACAATTTACTGTTGTGTGAATCATGTGTACTAAAGCAAATTAAGAAAAAGAAAATAATTATCTGTGAAAGACTTTGTATATTAAACAAGTGACGCAAACCTTGGTTGTGGTTTCCACAATTTTTGCCTAACAGACTGATATTTGTATTTGCAACGTCCAAACACACATACATTTTTAAGATTTTACAAGGGTCTGAACATATAATTATTTTAAAGCAAACCTACGTTGACTAACTCATGACATGGTACAAATAAATAAATACACAAACAGAGGGAAACCAATGAAAATAAACTATGTGGACTTTCAAACCTGCTTTAAAAAAAGAGTTCAAGAGAAATCACAGTGTAATCTATAGAGGGATTGTCTCAAGAATAAGTCTTGGATATAGAAAAATAAGAATATAACAGCATTTTTCTGTTCAGAGATAATTGTGGATTCAGACAATTGCATGGATAATAAACATTAAAAGCAAGATATTAGAATCTAAGAGGTTTGGTGATAGCAAAAAACAAAGCCGTTTCCAAATGTCCAACTTCTAAGGACCTACAGGGCTTTCTACCAGTCTGCTAATTATATGAGCCAACTCCTCTGCCCAAAATGGAAATCTGAACTTAACACCCTCCCTCACCACCAGAAATTATAGCAAACATTCCTAGATCATTAATCACTGTCATTATGTGTCCAGTGATCTTAAACTGGGTGCTGTGATAGGATTACCAAGAGTAGCAAGGGTGTGGGGGTAGAGATGCTTTAGATAGAGAGAACACTTTTAAGCTCAGACCTAAAGGAAGAGAGAACAATCAGTTATTGTTGGCCTTGCAAAAGCTCAGGGGAATGGCAACGCAGGAAGAGGGAATGGTAGGTACCAAAATCCCGAATGGGAAATGTCAAGCAAGGCTGATGGATTCGGCCAGTAGAGAAACAGGCCCTTGTAAGACTGTTTATTACAGTCATCCCCCCAGTATGTGTGGAGGACTGGTCCCAGGACCTCCTTCAGATACCAGAATTCATGGATGCTCAAATCCCTGATATAAAAATGGTGTAGTATTTGCATATAACCTATGTATATCCTCTTGTATACTTAAAATCATTTCTGGATTACTTATAATACCTAATACTATGGAAATAGTTGTTACAATATATTGTTTAAAGAATAATGACAAGAAACAATTCTGCATGTTCAGTACATACTTTTTTTTTCGGACTATTTTTCATCTGTGGTTGGTTGGATCCAAGGATGCAGAACCCTTAGATAGGGAGGGTCAACTGTACTTACACAGACAGTAAGATGCAAAGGTGCGGTCTTCCCGTATGTCTTGTCCTACAGAAAGACACAAACAGAAAAGGGCCAGATGAACTGGTAGTGCTACATAAGGGGAAGGACACTCTGTTGCTGAGATGCTGAGTCCATGTTGCAGCTAAGTATTACATTAGATTGGTGCAAAAGTAATTGCGGTTTTTGCCATTAAAAGTACTTTAAAAAAAAAAATGACAAAAACTGCAATTACTTTTGCACCAATCTTGAGTCATTAGTTTTATAGGCTGCAGCTCTATGCTACAGTGACTCGAGGTAGAGTCTCAGAGTTCATCAGAACCCAGGTGATGACAAATTGTCTCACTATCTCCTTCCCAGAAGATCAGGAGGCAAATGATATCCTCCATATCCCCATGTTCTGGGAAGATTATAGGACAGTCTTCCAAGGCTCAGTCAGGTCATCCGCAGCAAAACCCTGCCCAGCTGTGGATCAAGTGGACACACACAAGGCCATCAGGGTGCTGCCAACAGGAGCAAGAACAGTGGCAAGAAGGCCAGTTAAGAAGCTACTGCACATAGGACAGGCAAGACATGGCGATTTTGGTAAGGATGAAAAGTGAGACTGCCTGACACGGGCCAATTTGATTTTCATTTTGGAAGTGGAATCAGAAATACTCGCTAATTAAATTATATTGTGGGAAGGCACAGAAGAGAAAAAGTGAAAAATCAAGGATGATTTTACAGGCAGATTTCTGGCTTGAGAAATTGCGTGAAAAACTTAGAAAAATCAGGTTTCTGAGAAAATAAGGAGTGGGAAACAGAACATAAGTAGTATTTTCCTTTGAAAGGAAAAAAAAAAGATATATCCATTAAATCAAAAGAAAGTGGTAATTTGTATTTTCTCAAAGATGTATAAAAAGCCAAGGGCTGAACATTGAGAAGGCTAGTATTCAAGTCAAGCTAGAAAAAAATATAAAAAAGTAGTAAAATAATTATCTCAAAGTTAGAAAATGAACTTAGTAGGGGAACATAATAAGATCACTAAGCAGTACCGAGAATCCACTTGAGATTTGCAAACATCAGTATGAAAATGGTCTGTTTGATGTTCTTCAGCGATGTTGAGCTGCCTGAGAACAGGCATGAAGGAAACATAGCTGTTACTTGGTTTGGGTTCTGAAAGAGAAATAACTAGAGTCAGAGGCAAAGGAATTCAGGGTATATGCAAGGAAGCAACTATGAACTTGAAGCTAAGCTCAACAAGACTGATGATGCGTAATGAGAGTGAGGTCAAAGTGCAGAACTTCAGCAATGAAGAGGGGTGGTGACAGTGAATGGAGAGTGGAATACTCAAAATCAGGTCTACAGAGTGGAGGTGCTGATAAGGATCCAGGTGTGACCACTGAGAGGCCTCTGATGGGACAGAGAAAAAGACTGGAAAACTTAAAACTCATACTGTTGTTATATTTGCTAGCCACTATTTGTTATCCACAAGGAATCACTAAAATGATTGCTGCAGGGGAGAAGAAAACTAGGCCACGAGCTAAAGTATTCTATGAATGGGCAGAAGGTTCTTCTGGGAGGTAAGATAGTAAGGAAAGAAGGCAAGAATAGAACTTCAAAGACCTAAGGGAGAAATTCTGAAGTGGCAGTAAAGCAAAAAGGACACCTACCCAATCTCCTGCCCCTGAAGCACATGGAAAATAAGAATAGAAAAAAGCTTCTATTTGAGGTAAGCAAGGTCCTGAAGGGACACCTCTGTCAGTAATTACGGCAAGGAAGCAACTAGGATATTAGAGGAAAAGACCACAGATGTGAGTCAGCTGCTCTGAACTTGGAAATGTATCATTAACTTATGTCCATGGAAGTTCAGCTCATTGGTTTAGACGAGGGGTCAGCCAATTATGAAAAGCAAGTCAATCCCCTGGCCTATTTTGTATGGCCGTTAACTAAGAATGGTTTTTATATTATTATTTTACTTATTTATTTTTTGAGACAGGGTCTCACTCTGTCACCCAGGTTGGAATGCAGTGGCACAATCTCAGCTCACTGCAGCCTCTGACTCCCGGGTTCAAGCAATTCTCCTGCCTCAGCCACCCCAGTAGCTGGGATTACAGGCATGTAATCACCCGGCAAATTTTTGTGTTTTTAGTAGAGATGGGGTTTCACCATGTTGGCTAGGCTGGTCTCAAACTCCTGACCTCAAGTGATCCACCTGCCTCAGCCTCCCAAAGTGCTGGGATTAGACGCGTGAGCCACCGCACCCAGCCGGTTTTTATATTTTTAAAGGGCGGCAAACAACACACTTATGCACACGAATATGCAACAGAAACTACATTTGGCCTATAATGCCTAATATATTAATATTTACTTTCTGGCTTTTTATAAAGAAAAAGTTTGCCAGTCCCTAGTTTACCAAAATAAGTTACCTTTACTTTGTTCCATGGCCATGAACTACAGACGTTGTCTTACAAAAATATGCCACTGACTTAAAAGTGGTCTAGATGAAGGGAGCACAAGTTATCACCCCAGAAAGAACATGTTCAACAGGCAAGGAGTAAGAACATCTTAAGCATCACTCTAAAGACAAGTTATCTCTGAGGCTGCTTTGATCCAACTAGGAGTGACATAATTATTATGGTCCTAAATGTTATATGCATTCATTCAGCAAATACTTACCTATTCTAGTTTCCCGGCAGTGTAGCTTGTTAGTTGTAATCTTTGCTTTGACAACACATGGGAAACTAGAAACAAATGTTTAAGAAGGAGGACAATCTGTCACTTTGCACAAGTTATTCATCTAACAGTAGGGGCTTTTAAGTGTCAGTCCAGATAAAGCAGTTCTTATTCTCTTTAATGCAATTTATGACTCAGTTTTTACAACCATTTTAAGACTACGAGCCAAAAGGGAGAGAGGAGGAAACTTTCAGACATTAACTACTCATGTAATCCTAAAACCACACTTTTACACAGATTACTAACTAATCAACATAAGTTACATCACTAAAAAAAAAAATAATAATTAGGACTGTAAGAAATGAAATTGCAGAAATAAATTTTATTTTTAATTTACGGAAGTAAAAAAAAGTTATAATACTTTAACTGTTAACAAGGCTTAGTTGATATCCAGTTAACCTAATACTGCATTAATGTTTTTATTCTTTTCTTGAAAATACTCAAATACACCTACATTGTGCTCTTTTAAAAAAAAATAAGGATACTTGCATTTAAAAAGTTTTTTGAGGAAGAAAATTGTACAACATTCATGTTTTTCATGACACTGAAAATACTGAATGATATGTCAATTTATCTCTTAGAAGAAAAAGTAGCATAATTAAAATCACTGGTTCTCTAATCTTCAATTCTCTCTCCACAAATAAAACCTATCTCTTTTCACAATAAAAAAGCAAAAAATAATATACAATCAAAAGGAGCTAAACTGAAACTCTTTATCCCCTTTGTCAAAAGATAAATTAATTGTGGGAGATCAACATAACAATCATCACTGATTTTTTTTCTTTTACCATTTAGCTCTGGTTCAAAAGATAAATAATAATCTATAATCCAGAAATGTATACAAACTTCTTATCACATTTTCCCTTATTCTGTAAAAAAGGAAAATAGGTTTAATGTTTAAAAGAAGCATTAGTGTGATATTATTACCGAAAAACAATTTTGCTATTATCACAGCTCAAAAAGTACCCACAGGAATCTTTCAGGAAACAGTTTACTGTCCATTTCACAAAACGTGAAATTAGATGATCATAAATACACAAGAAAAACAAAACATTTTTTGTCCTTAGTTATATTGCTCCCTCCCGGCCTGAAATTCAGATGAAGACTAAACAACTTCTGCAGATCACGTCTATCTATTTTAGCAACTTAATGTAAATGAAAAGCAATCTTCATTTTAAAATAAGTATCATAACACCATTTTTGAAACGCAAATGAAACTCTCATCATATAAGAGAATGTCAGTATCAAATTTTTGTATCTTGACAATTAGGTACCATAATCAATGAATATAATTTGAAGCTCTCAAATTATTTATTTTCAATTCAAGTGAAGACAATTAGGCCACTGCAGTCATTTCCTCATCTGAATCACTTGATTCATCGTTTAGTTCCAATTCCCCCAAATCTTGGTCTACAGGTATAATAGTTTTCCTCTTGCACGTCTTGGGAATTGCATCATTAGCGCAAATTTTTCTCATTTTAATGTTTGGTAATTTCTTCAGATCAAAGTCCCATTCCCTAGACAAAAGGAAAAAAAAAAAGAGTGCAGAGTGTTGGTAAGAGTTAATGTGGAAAAACAGGAGATAGTAAATTTTCGAAACTCTGAGGATCCTACATATTCAAAACTTCAAAAGCATTAAAGGAAAATATTAGGCACAAATTACTAGAAAGATGTTCTATTCTTTCATCCTCTCTAACCTGAGTATCTCCTTCTCTCATGCTACCCAGATCAAGAATTGCAATCAAAAGTAGGAACTGTATCATACCTGACAAATCTCCAAAATACAGTCAGAAGAGTTTTTCCTTTTCACACACAGAAGTACATCCCAGTTAAGTTTCAGTAATCAACTGTTATTCTTATAATGGAAAATTTTCAGTTTTTCAACCTCAGTATTGTATTAATTACTTTAGAAGTAATGTGAATATTATTTTGGGAACTGAACTCTTAACCAGAAGGCTATACTCATCTCTTTTCTTGTTTCTGGCTTTGGAGGAGGTAGAAGATATATTGTTTTAGAAATAAAGAGCATATTTATATATTTAAGATTACAGGCAAAATAAAATTAAGGTATAAAAAGAATCTTAACTCCACATACTTAAATTATAAATACATGCTATACATAAGCTCAAAAGTGAACTGTACCTTAAACATGATAGATGAATTCTATTAAAGCTAATTTAGTTTCAATGAATTCAAAAGTATAGACAATGACTGGATTTAAATTTACCTAATTTCAATTAACATTAAATATAAGACCCCTCAACATGGTCTAGTTAAGACCAAAATGATTAATAAAAATCTATGTTTAAAAACTAAAAAACTGCTTGTTGATTCATTTGTTTCTTATAGATTCCAGATATTAGGGCTTTGTTGAATAAAAACAATTTGAGAATATTTTCTCCCATTCTATAGGTTGTCTATTTATTCCCTTGACAGTTTATCCTGCTGTGCAGAAATTAGGTCCCATTTGTCAATCTTTGTTTTTACTGCAATTGCTTGAGGACTTAGCCATAAATTTTTTGTCAAGGCTGCTATCAAGAAGGGTATTTACTAGGTTTTCTTCTAGGATTTTTACAGATTATCCTAAGTGAACTAACACAGAAACACAAAACCAAATACTACATGTTCTCACTTATAAGTAGGAGCTAAACATTGGGTACACAAGGTCATAAACAAGGGAACAATAGACACTGGGTAATACAAGCGGGGGGAGGGAAAGGGGTAAGAGCTAAAAACACCACGTACTGGGTGCTATGCTCACTACCTGGGTAGATTCATTCTTACTCCAATCCTCAACATTACACAGTACACCTCTGTAATAAACCTACACATGTACCTCTGAATTTAAAATCAAAGTTGAAAAAAGAAAAAAAAAAACCTAAAAAATCGAAATCCTACTCAGTAGTTTCCCAGTTTACAAAAGAGTACAACTAGAAACCACTGGACAAAGCGGGTCTTGATGACTTAACCTGTTCCCTGGAGTCATTCCTATAACCATCTTCTCTGCAAAAGAGGCTGCTACAGAACAGCCTGGGGATATGACTCCGAGCCATCACGTCTGTTGCTGTTACTTCTTTTTTAAAAAAATAAAACTGGGGAGGAATAGTGAGATCACATACTTTGAGGTACTATAACAATGTATCTTAAACCATTTTGAAAAACAAAAAGCACACCAGGTCACTACCCCGTTGGTGCAGATCAACTGTTTGTACACCCAACTTCAGAAAATTCTTACTTGGTCAGATAAAAAAGAAAAGGTTAAAAGAAATCCGATTTTCTTTTAGTTCTACCGGCTAGACTCAAAGGGGAAGAAAGTTCACCTGTCAGGTACTTTACACACAGCTTCAGGGGAACAATACAAGACAGACTCACCTAAATGTTTTCAGATTACTTGCATTTAGAATGTCTGGAATCTCTGGAAAAGAAAGTAATTTATCTCCATGAGGCAATGTTTTCTAAATCACATAATTTTATGTATAACAAATAATAATTTTTAGCAAGAATATCCAACAGAAAACAAGATTTCGAAGTATTGCTGTAATTAACATGAAAAATTTGCAAAAGGGGTTAGTTTAAGATGACTTAAGAAAAATCCTATTAAATGATAAATTCTAGCATAGAATCCATGAAATAAAACAAAGCCATTAGGCCAGGCGCGGTGGCTCATGCCTGTAATCCCAGCACTTTGGAAGGCTGAGGCAGGCGGATCAGGAGGTCAGGAGATCAAGACCATCCTGGCTAACAAGGTGAAACCCCGTCTCTACTGAAAATACAAAAATTAGCCGGGTGTGGTGGTGGGCGCCTGTAGTCCCAGCTACTCGGGAGGCTGAGGCAGGAGAAAAAAAAAAAAAAAAAACCAAAGCTATTAACAAAATAAACCCTGTCCTTTTTTAACAATGAAAGGTACCTGGCAAAGTATAACTGTCAATTCACTAAAATAACATGCCAGGTTGTATATTTTTTCTTCATGGAAAGTACAATGTTTTCAAACATATAATCTGCCTTCACAAGGTAGAATTTATCTCAGGAATGCAAGAATTAATGTTTAAAAAAATCACATTTTTCCAAATGTGAAAAAAAGACTTTTTTAAATTAAAAAAAAAATTTTGCTTAAAGAAGTTCAATAAAACTTAAATCCATTTTTAATAAAAACCAGGTATATGGTAGTTCTTTACCATATTTCAAAAGTTCCATCATAAACCAATATGCATGATACACTTAAATTGGTGAAATACAAGAGGCATGAACAACAAAAACTGGAAGGCTGCTGCAAATATCTGGCCAATTCAATACAATGTTAAATGAAATTTAGTATCAAGTAATAAAGAAGATAAAATAAGCATGTTTGCTACAACTGTCTATTGACTTTTTCAATAGTTTCAGAGAATAACAGTATGAGGGGCTAGGTGTTAAAAGGTATAAATAAGCACAAAAAAATTTGTAAAGGAATCTTAATGAATCAGAAATAGTTACACCACATGAGGAGGGGAGAGGGGATGGTTATATCTAGTCTTCTCAAAATCTTATCAAAACAGAATTTGGTGACAATTTCCCCAAAGGGAAACGGACACCTGCAAACTCATCAGAGTCTGTTCATCAGACCCATCCCCTGATTCTGGGAAAAGCACTGCAGCACAGCAGATCTGAGTTTTAGTCCTAGCTGTATCACCAACAAATGGTTTACTTTGGATGTGCTCTGATAAATACTGCCAACTCATCTGGCTGCTACATGTTGAACAGACTTTAGCGGGAAAGAGTGGAGGCACAGAGAGCAACTGGGAGGCTATTACCATAGTACAGGTGAGACGACAGTGGCCTGAACCAGGGAAGTGGGAGATGGTAGTAGTAGTAGTCAAAGTCATCAGATTCTAAACGCTTTGCTGACGGGTTGGATGTGGACTATGAAAGTGACTGTAGAGTTTCTGATCTGAGCAACTGGGCAGGTGGTAATGCCACTGACTGGAATAAGAAACCTGCAGGAGGAGCAAGTTTTAGGAGAAAAGCTGGCCTTTGTTTCATGACATGTCAAGTCTGAGATGCCCAAAAGACATGCAAGTAGAGAGTTTGAGAAATCCATATGTGATACTGCAAATCTGGAGTTCTGGAGACAAGTTAGGGTTGACAAGATCAATGTGAAAGTAATCAGTATTACTATCACAGTAAAAAAGACATGATGTCACGTCACTGTCACAAACTTGATAGTTTTGTTGGGAATGTAGGAGAAAAAAAAAGAATCCAAAATTTTTCTAAACCCTCACAAAGAAAAAGACATCAAAGGAAGAAAATCAAATGAAATAAACAAGATCTAAAATAAAACCTTTGAAATCAATCACAAATTGATACTGCTATGTCATATAAAAGGAAAATAAAAAATCAGTGAGCACACCAAGGCCATATCCCTCAAACTGCTGTCGCTCCCGCTCCATCGTCTGCTTGATGACGGTCTCCCGGGAACAGTGCCGCCTCCCCTGCCTGTCCCTGATACTGTTATGTAACTCAATCTGCTCCAGCTCACTGCTGAATCGATTTAAGTACCTGAAAAATACGAAAATGAGTTGTGTTACATACAAAGTCTATGTATTGGGCTTACATTACTTAATGGAAAACTTAGTATCCAGCCTTCAAGTGGCCTTTAAATGTTTATGTTTCTCTGAGTTCCTCAGGTCCTCAAACCTCTTTTACCCATTCCCTGGATAACTCGACCATTTCTTTAACTTCAGTGACCAAATCGCAGCCTTCTATCAAACTGCAGACCCTCACATTCAACCACCATCTCAATCTGGATGTCCCCTAGTGGCTTCACCGTTAGCACATCAAAACTGAACTTGTCATCACCCTGTCCCCACCTACCCCCCGCCAAACCCCCTCCATCTCTTGGGTTCCCTATCTCAGGAAATAGTTGTCCAGACGAGGAATCTGATGGCTTCCTTGACTGCTCTCTATCCCTTTTATTCCACACCTAAGTTTTCACTGAACACTGCGACTTCTACCTTCTTAATTTCTTTGGAATCTTTCACTTCTTTATCAGGCTATGAGCCAAGCTGAGGCCACCATCATTTCTGGCCTGGATTGTTACAGCAACCTTTCAACGGTTTCCTGACCAGAGTCATGAACCTCTTAGTCTGTTTTCTTCATTCTCAATGTGTCCCTTCTAATGTTAAGTATGATCATTTCAGTTGCTTGCTGTAAAAGCTTCCTGTGGTTCCTAATGTCCTTGGATAAGGTCCCAACTTTTAGACTGACATCTGAGGTCTTTCATGAGCTAGCTATCACTTATTGTACCTGCCACAGTTCCCCCCTTGAACTTATTTTAGTCATATTAAATGTCTGGCAGATCACTAAATACGTTATCTTCATTCTCACTTCTGGGCATTTTAAATATTCTTCTTTCTTGCTAGGGGTTTTTCAAACTACCTTGCCTCGATCTGCTAACCCCCACCTTTCAGCTGCCAGTTTAGATGACACTTCTCCAGGAAGCCCATCCTGATCCCAAGAAAGTGGCCTAACTACCACTCTGAGACCCAAATAGGTTACAAACCTCCTATAGTGACTAAGCCAGCAAACAGTCTTCCTGATAACAAAGCCCATTTGCTCTTCTGCAAATCCGTTAACAGAGCTCTGTGTCTTAAAGAACCAGGCTGGACAATTCCCTTTTCTGACCCTTTGCTCATAATATGCCCAGTGTTTACCTTTCAATTAGTTCACAAGCATCCTTCTTTGAATATCTCTTTTTTTGGGGATCAAGATGATTTTGAAACCATTGCAGTTTTTCACCTATAAACAACAAGTACCAAGACAGTTTACCCCACAAGTCATCATTTAAGCAAGTAAATATTCATTATCATTTTCAACATTAACGTGTTTAAAACAGAACCAAAATTTATGTCAATGTTAAACATAAAGCTTTGTGTGGGCTCAAAGCTAATTAAACCAGTCTGTCACAAATTAAACTGTCAGATTTTAATTTAGAGAAGAAAGAGGAGTGGGAGGGATGCTCTTCTGTATATATTTCTTATCCAATATGGATGCAAAAAAGGAAAATGATTATTTAGTCGAGCTTGAACTTCTAAGTATTTAAAAGCAAAGGACAGCTTGTCAAAAACAATAAAATGAAAACTCCATTAATGATGAGAATGATATTTGCTGAGTATTTAATAAGCTGTAGGCACTATGTAAATAGCTTTATAATCCCATGAGAATTAGTACTATTATTACCCCCATTTGTAGATGAGAGATGTTAAATGACCTGTCCAGGGCCCCAAAGTTAGCAAATACATTAAGCATATGAGAGCTGCCAGGTACTGTGTAGAGTAATTGATATATATTACCAAAGAGCCAACAAAATTCACCCTTGTGAGTAAACCTGTCAGGATCACTTTCAGTTAGATTTCTCAAGATTACAGATCAAAAAAAATCACCTGGCCCTGTACACTGAGATCCCATTTAAAAATACTATTCTATTACCTGATGAAGCATTGATGGGAGTTCAAATACCTTTAATTTTAATAAAAGAGCCTAACAGTCAGTATTTAAATCTCAGACTTGTGAGTAAAAAATTATTAGCAATAAATCTGACCAAAAAAACAGTGACATGACACTGAGATACAAACTGAAGATGTGTATGTCCACATCATTAAATAAATATGAATTGTTGTTTCTACCTAGGCCATAATCCTTCATAATTCTAATGGTTAGGGAGGTAGAGTTAAACATCAGATAGATGGACAGATGGATATGAATGTTATGTGTAGACAGGTAGGTAGGTAGATAAATATAAACTAACAGTTTCTGGAAAACTGAGCTAGAACTCATTAACACTGTTTATTCCAAAAGTTTAATGATTGATTTGCTTTGTTTAGATCAAGTCTGATCAAATTCACTTTGATAAAAACAGTATTTCACTAAAAGAGTAAAAAGAAAAACAAGTATAGGGCAGAAATGCCCTATACTCTAGCCAGAGTTTCAAATAAGTAAACCCACTTACCAACAAGGTTGAGACGCAAGGCCTTTTCATTCTTCAATCTTTGAAGGAAAGGTAAATATATGTGTTAGAAAATTTCCAAAGCAAGTTTTAAAACTCTGACAATAACAACGAAAAGAAAAACTGCCTAAAGAACTCTAATTAAAAGGTCATTCTTTTACAAATTTGAGAATAATTTTGTTAACAGAAACATTAAATACTATGCTTCTCTTTTGAATCACTAGAATTTTATCAGAAACTTCCTTTAAGCACCTCAATGTCTAAAGGAAGCCTATAGAACAAACCAGTTTTGAAAACATAACTGAAAGCTTTTCTGAATTGTGAACATTCAGATGGGTTCTGTAATATGCAGAATACTTGAGCACAAGAGTAATGCAAACCTTCTGGAAGACTGAGTGCTGCCACCAAGATCAAAATGCACTACTGTCATCTTTTAAATTTCAATAAGAACAAAACAGAATGGTTACTTTCAATGAATTTGAAAAGAATTATAACAAACAAAAATTTCATCTATGCTCAGAAAGTGTATAGGTAATACATGCCTCCTATTACTGATATTCTAAACACTTACTCATTCAGGAGACCTCTGGATACCAAGTCTTTGCCAGACTTTAGTTTCTGATAGCCCCAAAGAATACAGCCATGAACAAAAAAAATTCACTGTCCCTGTCCTGAAAAACCTTAAAATCTAAGGGCAATAAAAACATGGAGAAGCATACAGAGCTATAAAAGCATATTTAAAAAGCACCTACCATATGTTTTAGGATTTGGGAAGGTTTTCCAGAGAAGTAAATTTTAAGCTGAGACCTGAACATGCAGAGAAGTTATTCAGGATTAAAAAAAAAAAAAAAAGATAGGGACTACGGGAATGGTAAAAGAAAAATCTTAGCCATAGGAGAAGGCTTTGTATAAAGCAGGAAGTATACATGGCTTTTATCCACAAAGAAGTAAGCAAACCAGATTTATCCTCCCATTTTACACAACTAGAAAATTGGAGAAATAAAATGAAATCTTTTGTTATTATTATTATTATTATTATTATTTTTAGAGACAGGGCCTCACTGTGTAGCTCGGGCAGGACTGCAGTAGTGCCGTCATTGCTCACCACAGCCTCAAACTCCTGGGCTCAAGCAACCATCCTGCCTCAGCCTCCCATGTAGTTAGGACTACTGTTACATACCACCATGCCTGGCTACTTTTTTTTTTTTTTTTACTTTTATTTTTGTAGAGACAGAGTCTCACTGTGTCACCCAGGCTCGTCTCAAACTCCTGGCCTCAAGCGGTCCTCTCACCTTGGCCTCCCAAAGCACTGGGATTACAAGGATAAGCCACCATACCAGGCCAAAACCTTCTTTATATAAAATTTTTAAGTTACAGAATAGGAGAAAATATTCATAACACAAATAACAAAGGACTTGTATCTAGAATATATAAACAGTCCTTACTACTTAACAACAGATTAACCCAGTACCAAAAAGGCAAAAGATTCGGACAGATTCTCCATCAAGAAAACACAAATGACCAAAAGAACCTAAAAAGATGCTCAACATCATTAGTCATCAAGAAATGAAAATTAAAACCACACTGAAATACCACTATACACCTACTAGATTGGCTAAAATTAAAGAGAAAAAAAAAACCCTGACAACATAACATGTCAGAGAGGATATACAGCAAATAGAACTCTCATACTCTGGTGGTGAAAATGTAAAATGGTACTATCACTTTGAGAAAGGTAATTTCATATATACTTAAATATACACCAAATGATCCAGCAATTCTTATATACCCAAATTCTCATTTACTTAAGCAAACATCTTAAGTGTGTTAACCTAACGTCTTATAAACTGAATTTCTTATAAACTCAAACATCTACCCAACAATTATAGCTCTAGGAAGTAAAAGAAAAATGAAAACATACGTCCACACAAACACCTGTACATGAATGTTTTACAGGAATGAACTTTATTCCTAACAGCAGAGGTTGACAAATATTTTCTTCAATGGTCAAGTAGTCACATTTTAGGCTTTGGGGGCCGTGTACCTGTAACAATTACTCAGCTCTGCCACTGCAGCATGAATGCAGCTATAGAAAACACAAAAGGAACCAGCATTGATGTTTTCCAACAAAACTTTTCATAATAACAGGTGGCTAATGCCTTAGCTTGCCGACCTCTGATAACAGCCAAAAATGAAGATATATCCAAACGAACATAGACAGTGAATGGATAAGCAAGGTGCATATCCAGTGAATGGATATAAATAAATTGCCTGAGGATGGAATAATATTCCCAACAAAAGGAAAGAACAACTAATACATAAAATGACATGGATAAGTCTCTCAAACATTATGCTACGTGAAAGACGCTGGCACAAAAAACCACATACAGCATGATCCCATTTATATTAAACATTAGAAAGATAAATCTCACCTATCAAAATAAAGAGCAAATTAGTGGCTGCCTGAGGCTAGGGGTAGAGGGTGAGGACTGACTGGGAAGATACACAAGGGAATTTTCTAGGAAGATGAAATTGTATACTACATACTGATCAGGGTGGCTACACCAATGTATACAATTGTCAAAACCCAAAAACTACACTTAAAATGTGTTCACTTTATTATATATTAATTATACCCCAAAGTTGATTTTAAAAAACAAAGAACACTTCATAAAAAGTTGGAGAATGGCTCTGAGGGGAATTTGTTCCTTTTAAATAAGGCTGGAGGGAAGAATCTAGTTAGAAGTCAAGTTGCAATAATTCTGAATGGACTCAGTGGGAACCTGAACTTACAGTGGTATCAGCTGGAATGAAGAAAAGTAGAGAGATTTGAGAATTATTTAAAACAGTACTTGCATGTAAATATGAAAAAATTCTTAAAACAATATGTAAACATGAGTTTTAAAGAGAATCAATAAGATTAATTCTCAAAGGTAGTTGTTTCTGAGATTCTTACCCATCATGCTTAGTTTCCTTTGTTAATCTTCCATTAGGAGTCATTTTCATTTGCTATCTAGAATTATTTGCCAAAATGTTGCTATACTGTGAAATCATAAAACAAAAATCACATCCTATCAAAGAGCCACTTGCTGCTTGTAAATTGTTCATTGTCGGGAATGTGCTAGTCTTCAAACCATCCTAGTTCCTGTCATACAGTCCTAAATCAGAGCTTTTCAAAAGTTGAAGATAAAGAATATGCTTGAACTTTTACTCTAGCATTGTTATCCACTCCTACAGTATCTTTTCTGAGGTCTGCCAGCAGCCATGTGAGGAAGCTTGGAAGCAGAAATTCTCCCTAGCAAGCTCTGAGATGAATGCAGTCCCAGACAACAGCTTAGCTGCAGGCTTGTGAAAGATGCTGGGTCAGAAACACCCAGTTAAGTGGCAATGGGATTCCTACCTGATCCAGAAACTGTGTTTGTTTTAAGCTGCTAAATTGTAGCAGAATTTCTTATGCAGCAACAGTTACTAAAACAACATCTGATAACTGCTATTCATTTCTAAGAAGCCACAGGTACCCAAGTTCAAGTTGTCCTGTTGGTACCTTCTTCAATCACCTTGCTTAAAGTTGTCCCAACCATCTGGGTATCTTGTCACCAATCATCTTTTGAAATGGGGCAGGGAATCAGCAGCGTTTCAACGTGCCTTTTGTGACCACATTCCCATTTAAAGTTAAGTATGACTCGTGGTTACTGATGCTGCTACTCAAAAAACTGACATCTATAGTGGCCTAAGCCTATGATTTCATAACATAAAATAATGTTAAGTACTATTAAAATTGTATATTTGGTTCTAGAACCATGACTACTAAGAGAGTGACTTTTTGCAAATAAATTTTAAAAAGGGAAAAAATCCAATCTATTTAGAACATTGTCTAAGCAGAAAAATTAAGTGCTTTCTACTTTGCATTACTAAAATAAAAGTCTTGGCCAATAAACAGAATTTTCTTAGGACAATATATACATATCAGATTAGCATGTTGTTCTGTTTTATTCTTCCATAATTTTTCTATAACGCTAATTCTGTAAATTAATACACAACATGCTGAATATACCTGACAAAATACAAACATTGTAGGCTCACGGTCACAATGACAGTGAACCAAGTACTTAATCATATTCTAAAGCAGTCACTTGCTAAAATATTGCACATTATACCACTGGCACTATATGTAAGGTAAGCAGTTCATAGACACAGAATTAAACAATCTTTAATAAAATGGTAAGCAAGTTGCTTCCCCTTCCTCCATTTTCTTTTGATCCTTTCACTTTACATTAAGGACAAAAGTGTGGGTTTATTTTACCAGTCTTCCAACCTTCACCAGATCTTTTCACCAAATGTATACAAAAGTTATGTCTCAGCCTCAGACCATTTACGGCAGGTAATAGTATCTATTTGATTTTAAGAGAGAAAAAATATCTCCTTTTTAAAAAATGGTACTTAAGGGAAAATAAATAATAGTATAGGTCAGTGATTCTCATAGTGTGGTCCCTAAACCAGCAGCAACAGCACCAGCATTACCTGGAGACTTGTTGGAAGTAGAAACCCTTAAGCCAGAAACCCAAACCTTCAGAATAGAAAATTCTAGGGGTTGGAACAAACAGTTTTAATAAGCTCTACAGATGTATTTCATGTACTTAAGTTTGCAAAATACTGATATATATGAGAGCAGAAACTGCAAAGTCACAGTACTAATAAATCATATTAAAAAGATACAGCAAAAATCATAAAAGTGATGCACAAATAGCTGAAGTTTGAAAACTACTGTGCTAAAGCAAAACTGCTATCATCACAGTAAATCTTTACGTTGAAAAAGATAGAAAACTACCCCGCAGAAAATAAAGAAAATTTGACTCTGCTATCACAACACTTATTTCCTTCTAGCCAAATCACTGTGAAACAGCTAACCTTTACTATATAAAGCTTATCTTAAGCAAAGAATCAACATTTAAAAATATACTGGTTTCCATTATCTAGTATGCAAATGTATCTAACATTCATGAAAATGGCAAGGGTATTCTAAAATAGTCAAAACGATGATTTTTATTTGAACTTCACTTCATTTTAAGGAATCTTTGAAACAGCCTTCTTTCTCCTCCTTCTCAGTCTCACTTGTGGAATGCTCCTTCTTTTCCTAACCTCTAAATGGTAGAGGGCCACTGGACTCAGTAATTGGCTCTCTTCTCTTTCCTGTCAACAGTTACTCCTTAGGTGAACTGATCCTATCCAGTCTCACGGCTTGAAATCCCACATGGATGCTGATCGCTCCCAGATTTGTGTCAATACCCCTAACCTATTCTCTGAACACTAGACTCAACATATCTAACTATCCATTCCATATCTTCTCTTACATGTCTCATGGGCACTTTAACCTATATGCCTTATATACAGACCTCACATTTTTCAACTCTCTGTTCAAATGTAACTTCTTCAGAGAAGGCTTCCATGACTATCCCACGTAAAACAACTTCTCCCTCACTCTCCATCCCATAACTTTTTAAATTTTTCATGGCACTCATCACCTACTGCTACGTAAATTACTTATGTGTTTTAGGTAAGCTCTAAAAGAGTAGAGTCCTTGTTCAGTTTCACCCTCTGCATACAGAACACACTCAATAAATATTTATGAAAGGGAGACAATACTGTGAAAGGACATATGTTTGAAAGATAAAAGTATAAAGGGGCTTTTTACCAACGAGTAATACAAATGATGAAAAGATACTTACTTTTCCTTTTTTTCTTGTTTGTGGGCCTCTCTCGTAATTTGAGCTGCTTTTCTACTATATGGATGGATGACTTTTTTTTCCCGTCCTGCACTTTTTCCCTTTGGTGCTTTGGGCTAAAATGTATGAAAACACATGACACATATAGTCAGATATGTAAATGCCTTCAGTCCCAAAAATATTCTTTACAAATAAATTTTAAAAACAGTAATATGACAGAAATACAGTAAGCCAAAAATATTACAAGAAAAATCAGGAGATAAGCCAGACTCATTAAATAATTCTAATAATCTGTTGCCATGGTAATGACAGAAATGATATATTCAGAGGTGCTCTCCAATGACAGAAGAAAGGCACAGAAGGAGTCAATAAACTCAGCTCTTCAACAACATGTTCTATCTTCAAAGAAGATACAGGGACTACAGATAGTGAGGAGACTCACAGCCAGAAATTTGTTACAGTTAAGAAAATTAAGGGGTCAGAAGGGACTTGGATTATTAGTAGGGGCTTGATTGTAGATGTTTCACATGGAACAAAGCGAGCAATGAATCATGCAGAATCAAAGCTGGGCTCATTGCCTGTACAAATTAGGAATAGAGAAAATAATAGAAGCCATCTCAAAATTAGTATATCCAAAAGGAAAAATGTATCATTTTCCCACTGAAGCCTTATGCCAGTTAATCAGATCACAATTCATTAGGTCCTCCAAACTAGACATCTCAGGTTTCTTTTATTCCTACATAATCCTGTATCTTACCTCACCTATAATGATTTAGGAATCATATTTGGCTCTCTGTAATAAAAACCCCAAATAATGGCATAACCCAGATTAAGTTTGGTTCTTTATTGTTAAAAGTAGGAGCTGAAGGTTCTGTTCCACAAAGCCCTTAGGGATCCAGGATCCTTCCATTTTTTTGTCTACTAGCCTCAGGCTATACCTCCTACCTAGTTCAAGACAGCCTAATACCAGGTCTACACTCAAGCCAGTATGAAGTAGGAAAAGAAAAATCTGAAGGTACATCCCCTTTTTTTAAGAGCATGACCTGGGAAGTTGCAGATCCTTTTGCTCACATCCCACTGACCAAAATTTATTCACAGTGTTACATAAGGGAGAGTAGTAAATATAATCCTTATTCTGTGAGAAAAAGATCCATTCATATAGAAAAACAGAAAGAATACATTAGGGGACAGCTGGCAGTCTCCAACATACCTATTCCAGAAAAAGGCCAAGTGGCTTTACACTCTTCTTCAAAATTATTGTCAATTGCTTAATTCAGTCCTCAGAATCTTTCATAATCAGGATAGTCTTTCGATTCTCCCCACTAGTCCTTTCTTCGGCAAAGCTACAGAGCTTGTCTTCATAAAACACTAATATAGTAAAGTCCCTCTCCCCTGCTTAAAGCGCTCTACTAGCTCACAGTTAGGTCCCAAGTCTTTAGCACAGAAACAATCTAGCCCCAACCTGCTTCTCCACCATTATTTCCCATGCTCCTCTATAAAAGATTCTTCATGCCATTCTTACTGAACTTCTCACCATTCCAGAACATACCAAGCTATTTCATAACTTCTTGAGACTGCACTTGTTATTACCTCTGCCTGCAAAATACTTTACTTGCCCTTTGATAAGATGCAGTTCAAAATTACTTCCTTTGTAAAACTAGGCAGAACTATTTAAAATAACCACAAATTCCTCGTTCACAAATATATTCATTCTTTCAACACTCATTGAGTGCTCTGCTCGCTTTCTGATAAACCTGAGAAGATATATCCACATCTGAATCTTAGGGTATCACTGGAAGTTGGTTACAGGTATAGGAAAATATGTAGAACCATCATATAAGAGTATATGTACTCTTTTATGTATCTCTCTGCTCACATGGCAAGTGCAGAGGAGAAAGGCAGGTGTAATGAGGAATTTTTGAGATTAAAGTACCTAGCAAACATGAATCAAGTAAAAACTTTCAGGACATTTGGCAGGCTGCCTCTAAGATGGACCCAATAAACCTCACCTCCTGATCCTCATGCCCTTATGGAATCCCCTCCTTTTGAATGTGGGCTGGACCTACTGACTCACTTTTAATGAAGAGCATTTAGCAAAAGCAATGAAATGCCAATTCTGAGATTAGGTTATCAAAGAACTCTGGCTTCCATCTTTCTCCCTCTCATGGAAACCAGCTGTCATGTAGTGAGCTGCCATATGGAGGGGCCACATGACAAATAACTGAGGGAGGCCTCCAGACAACAGCTAGTGAAGAAGTGAGGCCTGCAGTTCAACAGTCCACGAGGAGCTGAATCCTACCAAGAACCAGCTTAACAATCCTACCAACAGCAAGCTTAGAGGCAGATCCTCAGCCAAGCATGGTGGCTCATGCCTGTAATCCCAGCACTCTGGGAGGCTGAGGCAGGTGGAATCACTTGTGGCCTGGAGTTCAAGTCCAGCCTGGCCAACATAGCAAAACTCCATCTCTACTAAAAATATAAAAATGTGCTGGGTGTGGTGACACATGCCTGTAATCCCATCTATTCAAGAGGCTGAGGTGGGAGGATAGCTTGAACTAGGGAGGTGGAGACTGCAGCGAGCATAGATGGCACCACTGCACTCTAGCCTGGGCAACAGGGTCAGACTCTGCCTCAAAACAAAACAAAAACAACAAAAAGAAGTAGACTCTCCGCAGCTGTGCCTTGAAATCACACCCCCAAGTAATACTTTCACTGCAACCTTGTGAGAAACCTTGAGGGAGAGGAGCCCAGTAAGCCATGCCTGATTCCTGACCCAAAGAAAGGGAGAGATCATAAATATTGGTTTAAGCCATCAAATTTTAGGATATCTTGTTACACAGGAATAAATGACTAATGCATGACCAAAAAACGAAAGCAAAGATGCACCCTGTGAAAAGAGATCTGATCCCACATATCATTATTAAAAAATGCTTAAAAATATTTTTAAAATTCACAAAAATCCCAAGGAAGAAAATATAAAGTCTCTGAAGCTGCTAAAACTGAAAATACATAGCCATGAAGTTCCAGCAATACGTTCAAAACTACAAAAAATGTCCTTTAAAGACTCAAAAACTTTCTTTAGGGAAAAGAAGTTTGATACCCCTTGAATATAAAAACGTCCTCATAGCTTTATACGATCTTGGCTAAAGAACCTTCAAGACTTAGTACAAAGAAGGTACAAAGAAATTAACTTATTTTTTGACTCAACTGTAAGTTATGATTCCTTATAATAATTTCTTCATGAAAAGGTTGCCTCAAGGCAGGATATGAATATATAGTGAGACACAGAAATATGTACAATAAAATTTACTATATTTCAAAACACTTTCATATTTTTCAATACATTAAAATTTGGAAAAAATGTTTCAACAGGGAAAAACTAAAGTAAAACTCTATCGTAAAATAACTAACAGACCATTTTGAATATCTATGCCTATGAAAAGACTCTGGCACCACAGAAATAGTCCGGTTAGAAAACCTGCATTAAAAGTATCTCTTCCCTGCACTCTTTAGTGACTATTTCAAAAAATTCAGTCTGAAAGTCTATTCTTTGGATTCATAACTAGAAGTAACAAAAAAACACATAGTTTATTCAAAACGACATAATAGAGTTATTTTAGGGGCAATATGCTTTAAATATTCCAGTTAAAATCATAAGTAACAAAAAGGAACTTTGCCTAAAAGACCATCAAGTTGAGCCGCAGTCTAGGCTCAACTAGAGACAGAAGTGCCATTTAGACTACTCAGTGAAACAAGAGATATAAAGGAGTGATCATTTCAGCAAACACACTTGAGGTCCACAAAGTGTATGTAAATACATTTTTTTTTAAAGTGTAAGACCAAACCCATGCCTACAACTGAGAAAGCTTAGAGTGCAATACTGTAAACATCATAATACCCTTAAACATAAAAATACAGGCATGCCTCACTTAACAGGGATACTTTCTGGGAAATGAATCATTAGGGGATTTCCTTTTTATGCAAATATAAAGTGTACTTACACAAACCTGGATGGTATAGCCTACTATACACACAGGCTCTATGGCATAGCCTATTGCTCCTAGGCTTTAAACCTGTCCAGGATGTTACTGTACTGAATACTGTAGGCAACTGTAACACAAAGGTAAGTATTTGTGTATCTAAACATGTCTAAACATAGAAAAGGTAAAGTGAAAATACGGTATTATAATCTTATGGGACCATCATCATATATGTGGCCCTCTGATGACCAAAATGTCATTATGCCGTGAATGACTGTAAATTACAGTAAATGATGTACCAATTTTACACCAGTGACATGATCGAAATGGGATGGACTAAGCAAATCTACACTTTTTTTTGCAGTGAATCTTCACTGCAAAGATAGTAGTGAAATGCACCTGTGAGCCCTAGTGCATCTTCCTTCCTTAACAGATAAATATGATGCAATGACAGGTGTCAATGACAAATAATTAATTAGCGCTTCCAAGAAGACTTTAATGGTTCCATACATAAGCCTTTCTAAACCCCACCCAATCTTCGAAGACCACTTAAAGGTCAAGTTCAACTGCTCCTTGACGGGATCCAAGAATAATTTCATATCTCAGTAGCCTTTCCCTCTTGGTAGCATTTACCATTTAGCACCTAATAATGTACTGCACTGCCCAGCATTAATTGTACATTTGTGTGTTATTTCCTTAATAGCAGCTCATTTGAGACTGCAAATATGTCCTGAGGTTGCAAATCACAGTTTGAGAGAAGTAAAGAAAGTGGGATGCTGCCCTGAGTGAGCATTTACTGAGCATCCACTTTGTACTGTACAATGGGCTACTATGAATTAAACATATTAAGTATGTTCTTTAAAATAGTGTGAGGTATCAAATATAAAAATAATTTATAAAATAGCTCATGATAGTGCTTTCCTTAACATTAAAAGAATATCTTAATAATTCTCTAATGCAGACTTTATCTTCATTTTAGATTCTAATATCTAGCTCAACTTATGTTATTCCAAACTTACCTACTAACGTCTAGTCAGAATAAACTTCTCCCAGATTCTCTACTGCCACTCTTTACACCGCAACCTCATATTAATATATATTTTTTTTAATTACTGAGCACACACTAAATATACCATGTACTAGGATAAGCACTGAGGCTTCCAGATCAAAAACTGACATGAACTTGCCTTCATGGAGTTTACAATCTAGTTTTCTCAGGAATAGCTAACTTAGTAAGTGCTGGCTAGAAAATGGATCAAAAGCACAGGGTCCTGACTCACTTTGGGGAGTAAGGAAAGGCCTCCCTGAGAAAGTAACCTGAGATCTAAAAATCAAGAAATTTACTAAACATTTCTCAATTTCCAGGCTACAAAATAAGCCTACCACCTAATTAATATGGAAGTTAATGTTTAAATCAGAAAATCAAATCAAAATATCCTCCTTGCTCCCAGAACA
The DNA here is from genome assembly GCF_028858775.2 of Pan troglodytes. Classification (NCBI taxonomy): domain Eukaryota; kingdom Metazoa; phylum Chordata; class Mammalia; order Primates; family Hominidae; genus Pan; species Pan troglodytes. The sequence continues at coordinate 165,219,724 of NC_072401.2, read as the reverse complement.
AAAGAGAGAATATGAAATAATAATGTTAAGTACAGATTTTGATCCAATATCAACAAACACTTGCATCACTGTATATCTCTGGATACAGATAATCAAACACTCTTTGCAACGAAACAACATCTAAAATCAACAAGTTGAAAAATGATTGCCTTGCATACTGGTACTTTTTAATTGCAAAATGATGAGAACTAGCAAACCTAAATAGCAAATGAAAAGAGAAGCATTAAAATAAGCTATAGAAAGAGACACATAAACAGACTGGTTTTAACTCTCTTTAACTTCAGTCAGAATGGCCTAACCAAAGTTTGAAAGAAGAGTTTAAAGAGAAGAGGTCACACATTATAATTGTTTTTACTCCTGTAAAAGTAGACAATAAACGTACTAAGAAAGAAGTAGTGTGGTTTAAACTCATCTCACATGCAACCCCATTTAGGTCTACCCAGAATAATAACACAGGAAATTAATATGTCACTAAGTGAGACTTCTATCAAAGACCAGAATATCATATTTGGGATCATAATGAAACAAAGATATAACTATGAAGGAAGGACTAGTTCTTTCCAGAGATAACAGTAAGCATAGTCTCCCAAGAATATTCAGATGGGAGGCAATAAAGAAATAAAAGTGACTGGCCTGATCAATTTTAGTGATACAATTCTACAATAAAAATAAAAATGTTTACCTCATTTAAAATTTCCTTCTGACTGAATAAAACTTTGAAACAAAAGCATTTTGAAAAACTTTTGCCAGGTCACACACAAAATAGATCAGTTTTTCCAACTTAAATACAATAGTACTTGCCTTCTATCTTTTCTAAAACATAGTACAGGCATACAGCCCTGGAATTCTAGCACAAATTCATGTTTATCCTTCTCATTCCTGGGCCTTTTATAAGAAGTGAAAAACAAGATTGTAGCTAAGTCAGTTTGACAGGTTTACTGTATTTCTACCTAAATTAATTGCTCCTGGGAGAAACAGATTTTCTTGTTGGCCTGGCCCTGAAAAGGAACAGGTGAATAGATTACCTATACACTTAGATGAACAAAAACTCTGTGCCAGTCCCTGTCAGAGGCATTCTTTTTCACTGACAAAGTTATACAGCAAGAAAGAAGGCACTGTCTTGTTTGAGTCAATTCACCAACCACCATGACCACCCCAACAGACATACAGCTTTCAAAAACCCTTATCAAGTAATAAATAATGGGGCCGGACACAGTGGCTCAAGCCTGTAACCCCAGCACTTTGGGAAGCTGAGGCAGGCAGACTGCTTGACGTCAAGAGTTCAAGACCAGCCTGGCCAACATGGTGAAATCCCGTCTCTACTAAAAATACAAAAATTAGCCAGGCGTGGTGGTGCACGCTTATAATCCCAGCTATTTGGGAGGCTGAGACCGGAGAATTGCTTGAACCTTGGAGGCAGAGGTTGCAGTGAGCTGAGATAGCACCACCATACTCCAGCCTGGGTGACAGAGCAAGACTCCTACTCAAAAAAAAAAAAAAAAAAAAAAAAGAATGGATAAATAAACTATACGTTTCTTAAGTATTTAAATTAGGATATTTCATTTATAAGCCTTCATAAGTCAGTTTTGGGATCTCCAAATGTACTTTTGGATTAGATTCAGTAGTGACTTAGAAAATAGTCACTACTTAGCAAGCCTAGGTTTCAAGTGCTGAACATAAAGCAGATGTCACACACACACAAAAAAGAAAATTCCTTAAAGTGTATATTATGTAACAAAGTAAGACAAAAAATAACATTTCATAATAATTCATCCTTTAGGTCACAAAGGCTTAGCTGAGCTACTTATTTATTTGTAACATTTGCTGTGTGTTCAAGTTTTAGATTAGCATTAAATATTTCAAGCACTCAAAAAATATAAATAAATTCAGTTGGCCCTCCAGGCATCACATCTGGGTATTCAACCAACAGAGGACAGAAAATATTCAGAAAAATAAATAAAAAATAATAATATAACAATAAAAATAATAAAAATTTAAAAAACAATATAATCACTATACAGCGTTTACATTGTAATAGGTATGGTTAAGTATGACTTAAAGTATACAGGAGAATATGCACAGGCTACATGCAAAAACTACACCATTTTATATAAGGGACCTGAGCATCCATGGATTTAGGTATTCGAGTGTGTCCTGAACTCATATCCCTTGATACCAAGGGACAACTATAAAAAGCATAGGAATCTTTTAAAAATTTGGTATATCACTCTGTATTCTAAATTAAGTTCCTCATAGATCACATTTAAGCATAAAAAATGAAACCACACAGATCTCAGAAGAAAAGATTTTCTTATTTTTTTGTAGGAGTCTCAGAGAAAGGTCTTTCTAAACATTATATAAAATTCAGAAGATTTAAAATAACAAATATACATAAAAACTTAAAAGTCTGAACTTCAAAACATAAACCAAGCTAAAAACAAACTACAAAAAACTTGCAACACAAACAAAAGAGCTAATTATCTTAAGAAGTTATTTTAAGATTAATATGAAAAAGATCAGCAAAAGATATATACAAATCACAGGAAGACTAAAAACAAGTGTTATTTAAAAGCTGGAAAAACTTTAAAAACAAAAACTTCAATGAAATAGAATTATTAATGTGTAATATTAACAAAGATAAAAAATTATTCACATTGCATTAGTGGGGGTGTGGGTGTATTAGTAATCTCATAGTTCAAGGGGGTGCAAGCCAGTACAGTCTTCTGGAAGGCAATTTGATAGTACCCATCAGGGCTAAACACAGTGGCTTATGCCCACTATCTCAACACTTTTGAGAGGCAAAAGTGAGTAGATCATTTGAAGCCAGAAGTTCGAGACCAGCCTGGACAACATAGTGAGACCCTGTCTCTACAAAAAAATCTAAAAAATTAGCCAGGAGAGGCTGTGTACCTCTGTAATCTTGGCTACTGGGGAGACAGAGGCATCAGCCCGAGTTTGAGGCTGCAGCGAGCTAGCTATGAGTGTGCCACTACATGCCAGGCTAGGTGACAGAGTGAGACTCCATCTCTAAAAAAAGTTTTTTAATAAAATAAAATAAAAATAAAGATAGTAACCATCAAGATAAAAATTGAAATAGAATTTCTTGGTCAAAAATCTTTTAACCGGCTGGGCACAGTGGCTCATGCCTGTAATCCCAGCACTTTGGGAGGCCGAGGCGGGCGGATCATGAGATCAGGAGATCGAGACCATCCCGGCTAACACGGTGAAACCCCGTCTCTACTAAAAATACAAAAAATTAGCCGGGCGTGGTGGCGGGCACCTGTAGTCCCAGCTACTCGGGAGGCTGAGGCAGGAGAATGGCGTGAACCCGGGAGGCGGAGCTTGCAGTGAGCCGAGATCACGCCACTGCACTCCAGCCTGGGTGACAGAGCAAGACTCTGTCTCAAAAAAAAAAAAAAAATCTTTTAGCCAAGAAATTCTATTTCTATTAATTTATTCTACAGACATATTTACACGTGTACCAAAGGGGGGATAAATAATCAATGCAGCAGTATTGCAATGTCTGTGGTAGCAAAAGAATGTAAACAATTTAAAGGTCTATCACAGATCGGGTTAAGTAAGTTACAGAAGCAAACAATGGAATATTCACTGTTTAAAAAGCAAGAAGTGGATCTATATGTACTTACATAGATCTATAAGATCAGGTAAGACAAAAAAGCAAAGGGACTAAGGTGTCCAGTATACCATTTATGTAAAAAGAGAGGTTAGGGAACATACATATATGCTGGTACATACATATAAAGTATCTGAATCGATAGCTAAGAAACTGTTAACAGTGGCTGTTTCTCAAGTGAACCAGGGCATTAGGCAAGAGAGCTGGAAAAAGTCTTTTTGTGGCAGACGCAATAATGCTCTGCCCTCCTCCAACCAAAAGATATCCACGCCCTGATTCCTCCAGAACCTGGGAATATATTACCATATATGACAAAAAGGATTTGCAGATGTGATTAAGATCTTGAGATGGGGAAAATTATCCAGGTGGGCCCAACATAATCCTAAAGGTCCATGTAGGAGGAAGGCAGGAGGATCACTGTCAGAGAAAATGTAACCTTCTCTGGAGGAAAATTTAAAGATGCCGTGCTGCTGGATTTGAAGACGGAAGGAGCCAAAGAATGGAGATGACCTCTAGAAACGGAAAAATTCATTAGAGCCCCTTAAAGAAAGACAGCCCTGACAAACACCTTAATTTTATCTCAGTTAAGACTCATTTTTGAACTTCTGACCTCCAGAGGTTTCAGGAAATGAATGTGTTGCTTTAAGCCACTAAATGCATATCACTTTACTATGGCAGTTAATAAGAAACTAATACAATTTTTATGAGCAACCATTTTTTAGTGTTTTAAACCATGTACAAGTAATATTGTCTCAAAAAGATTGGTATACTAGGTAGATTTCCATTAATGTTTTTCTTTAGTTTTACTAACTTTCAGGAGCAAGTTTTCACTAACAGATAATCTCTATGAGATTTATTAAGCTGATTTGTTGTTGTAGCTCACATTTATAGATGTAGTCCCCAAAACACACAATCTCTACCATTAAGGTAGTCAGTAACAGCTAATGCCCCACAGTAATGTGCATGGATAAATGCAGGGAGGATGATGGCACACTTTTCAACGGTATATAGTCTAGCTAGGGAGGGAAAGAAGCACACACAAGCTCTATGACAGGTTTATACAAAAAGGAGTATACCCATGGGTGCCTAGTAGTATTGTATGAGCCACACTTAAAAATACTAAAATCCTGGCTGGCCGCGGTGGCCCACACCTGTAATCACAGCACTTTGGGAGGCCAAGGCGGGTGGATCATTTGAGGTCAGGAGTTCGAGACCAGCCTGGCCAGTGTGGTGAAACCCTGTCTCATTTGAGGTCAGGAGTTCGAGACCAGCCTGGCCAATGTGGTGAAACCCTGTCTCTACTAAACATACAAAAATTAGCTGGGTGTGGTGGCTGGCACCTGTAACCCCAGCTACTCGGGAGGCTGAGGCAGGAGAATCACTTGAATCCAGGAGGCGGAGGTTGCAATGAGCCGCGATCATGCCACTGGACTCCACCCTGGGCAACAAGAGCGAAACACCGTCTCAAAAAAAAATAAAAAATAATAAACACTAAAAACCTTTTAATGCAGCATAAAGAAGTGTTGAGTGGAATGGATTAATTTGAAAAGATTATTTATATATAACAGGTAAACTAAATTTTGATATAAAGATATGAACTTGCTGAGCTCCAGCAAAGATTTACAATAAGAGAACATTAATGAGCAAAGTAACAAGGATGAACAACTATAAGCTGTACACTGTTACTATTTATTTATATAACTAAAGTTAATAACGATAACATTTACTAAGTGCCAGGCACTAGACTAAGCACTTTACATTTAATTTCCACAACTCTATGAGGTAGGTACTATTGTTATCCCAATTAAACAGATGGGAGGTTAACTAATTTTGCCAAGATGGCAACTCAGGGAAAGACAGGTGCCCAACTCTGTCCTTTGGGACCACATTCTGAGCTGTACTGAAAGAGGATGCAGCAAAACCACTAATGAGGTTGTATCAAAAAAAAAACGACAGAGCCAGAAATGAGCCAATGAAAACAGGTTCATATGCCACTCTTTTGACTTCTATGCCAAAGCAACATACTTCTACTATACAGCCTGATAAGAAGTGAAGCTCTGATAGTCAAGGACAACTACAGTCAAATACCAATCTATCTCCCCAATCACTCAAACACAATGAGATGTAATTGCTTTCATATTCCACTCTGAAAAGGGGAAAAAAACTAACACTATAAAGAGTTGGAAATCCCACAAGCAAAGTGACAAGCAAACACTGAATTTACACAAATGCGTACAATCTAAAGTACAAAATATGCGTCAGCGGTGGATCAAAATAAAGCACAAAAAACTCGCGAAACAACGAAAGAACCAGACTGTAAGACAAAAATGGTATACAATGAAAAGAGAAAAAAATGAAAAGAAACAAAGAGGCCACATTGTGGACACAATATCATAACTTTTGACCAGATTATAAACTTTTAAAATTTTTTGCTTTTATTAAAAATTAATTGAAAAAATTTATAAAGCATGTTTCTATGCAAGAATTACTCTCAAGAACACAACGATTACGTAAAAAATAGGCAAGAAGAAACAACATATTGTTTCAGAATACAAATATGTGTAGTAACTATAAAGAAAAGTAGTGAAATTATAAATACAAAACTTAGATGTTTGCTTCTTAAGGTTTCCTGAAAGTTATAGGTTCAAAAAGAAGGTAACACAGGGCGTTCAAAGAAGGTAACACAGGGCTTTCAAAGGCTATGTTTTATTTCTTAAAACTACATAATGGGTAAACGAGACTTCCTGAAACTGCTAATCTTTACACTTGAAATGTGCTTTAGTAACACTCTTTTGTATCTACTCAGTTTTTAATAAAAACAACAAAACTGCTTCAGTGCCCTGGAGGGAATGGGGGCGTAACGGCAGGATTCAGGGCACTAACGAGAGGTGAACGGACGCCGAGGAAGAGGCGACTAAGCCCATACTGAGTCTACCTAGGCCAGAGAGGCAGAGGTGTGTAGGGCCAGCGATCTCAGAAGTTTTGCCAAACTCCTCGATGCGTTACAATGGAAAGGTGCCGGGTTTCCCCCCAGGAAGCAGTGACTAGCGAGAAGTTAGGCACAAGGCAAAGAGGAGCAAGGCGACATGTGAGCACTTCAGCACTCGGACGCGGAACTCTAAGGTCCAGGCGTTGGGCCTGGGACTCGCCTCCCAGAGGCTTCGCCCCGCACCCCGCACACTCCCTGAAAATAAACACTTTGCATCTTCCCCTCTCCTAGGTTCCCGAAACCGCACCCTCCCTCTCTGCCTGCTCAACAAGAGCCTTCCGGGGAACCAACCGAGCGGTTCGGGGGAGCAGGAGGGGGCCCACCATGGTGACGTCCTCGTGGCCACGGAGCAGCTCCGCACTCTAGACCCAGGTAATCTCACCAACCGCAGGAGCAGCAACTCACAAGAGCACCCGGGCCGAATCCCACGTGGCGCCTGAGAAGCCGGCGCCGACCCAACCGGAACAGGAGAGGCGAGTGCGTTTCTCTAAAGCGTCCCCGTTAACTGAGACCGCGTCTTTTTCGCCCGTGTTGGGCTTTTAAGCCCTAGCCCAACGAACAGCCAGACCTGCGTGCTCGCCGGGAGCGGCGGAAGGGAGCTTGCGGCGGGAGGCTGAACTCTGCCTGGTGCTGAGTGCGAGGCTGGGGATTGGAGCCCGGGTGGAGACGCTACACGCTCCCGGCCCGTCGCATTCCGGCCCCAAGAGCGGAGCTTGCCCATCTGTCCCAGAGCACGACTCCAGAGCGCAGCAACCTCTTCAGACAAGAGGTTCCCTCTTGCGGGCACCCGCATCTCAGGGGCTGGGACCCTCTCAAAAGGGCCGCTGGGTGTTGGCTCCCCGGAGCTCTTGCGCGGCACAGGCTCCTGCCTTCCGCTTTTCCACGTACTAGATTACCTTGGGCAAGTCCTTTCCTTCATTGAGTCTTTTTTTGCCCTGCCCTGCCCTGCCCCGCCCCTCTTCTCTTTCCTTTCTTTTCTTCTTTCCCTCTTTCCCTCCTTCCCTCATTCCCTGTTTCTTTCTTTCTTTCTTCCTCCCGGGTTCAAGCGATTCTCCTGCCTCAGCCTCCCGAACAGCTGGAATTACAGGCCTCCGCCACCACGCCCGGCTAATTTTTTTTTTTTTTTTTTTTTTTTTGTATTTTTAGTAGAGACGGGGTTTCGCCGTGTTGGCCAGGCTGGTCTCGAACTCCTGATCTCAGGTGATCCGTCCGCCTCGGCCTCCCAAAGTGCTGAGATTACAGGCCTGAGCCACCACGCCCGGCCGAGTCTTAGTTTCTTTATCCGGAAAGGCCACTTCCTCATATTCAAGGCCTCTGCCAACCCAGTTTTTGTTTTCTTCTCACAGCATGTGAGAGTCTTTGTTTCACCCACACATGTTAGAATTCCGTAGACAATGTAATCATTCAAAAACTATTTATTGAATGCCTACTGTATGCCTGGTATTGGGGATACTCCAACAATATCCCTCACTCAGCTCATTTTCCAGGGGAGGGAGGCATGTAAAAATATTATTTCAAATAATATAAGTACTCTAATAAAAATTAGCTGGCGGGGGCATGTAGAAAAGCTGTTTTACACATGGTGGTCTCTATAAAGTTCTCTTTTAGAAGTGATAATTGAGCAGAGACCGGAATTGTAAGAGAAAACTAGGCATGGGAAGAAGCTCCAGGCAGGGTGAAGCTGGTGTGCCTTGATATGTGTGTGCAGCTGTTACCAGTTGAGGGTAGTTGGCTAGGTCCTTGGCGTTTTGAACAAATAATTGGACAAAACACACAAATAAAGCAAAGCAGTGAAAGCAGAGATTTATTTTAAATAAAAGTACACTACTACACTGCGTGGGAGCAGGCTGTGGCAAGCTGCTCAAAAGCACAGGTTGCAGAATTTTCTGGGGTTTAAATACCTTCTAGAGGTTTCCCATTGGTCTGCCACAAGTCTGATTGGTTGAGGAAGGGGACCAATCTGAGGCACTTTCATTTTTCAGCTGCCACACAGAAAAAGAAGGGCTTGCAACTGCCAGGCAGCAACTGCCATGCAGAAAAAGGAGGGGCTGAAAGGGGAGTAGTCTTTCAACTGATATCCCGTCAGCACAAATCAGTCCTAAGTTCCCTGCTTCCAGACCCTATTCTCCTGCCGCACAAATAACTTGTATTTAATCAACAGATGTATCAATTTTTGGAAATAATTTAAATTGTAAACAAGAGTGTGTCCAGAAGATTCCTGAATCTAGGGGCAGGGTATTTTCACATGGCTTTTTTGTGTGTGTGAATCTACGCAATGAAGGTCACCTTTGAATATATACTGTGGAGGCAGCACAGTCATGCATCACTTAAGGACGGGGATACTTTCTGAGAAATATTTCAATGGGGGTTTTGTTGTTTGTTTTTTGTCATGTGAATATCATAGAGCACACTCACACAAGCCTGCATGGTATAGCTTACTACCCACCTAAGCTGTATGGTATAGCCTATTGCTCCTAGGCCACAAACCTGTACGGCATGTTACTCTACTGAATACTGTAGGCAATTGTAACACAATGGTAAGTACTTATGTATCTAAACATAAGAAATGTACAGTAAAAATATAATATAATCTCATGGGATCACCATTGTAATGCAGTCCATGACCAAAACATTGTTACATGCACATGACGGTACTCTGTGAAAGACTCCAATTAATCTAGAATATTTACACCCTAGCTCCATACTTTAGCCACTTCCTGTGAAGCCATCTTTCACCCACCCTACCCCATTCCCTAAGTCTGGCCTTGTGGAGAACACCCTCCTAAGTTCTATGTTACTGCAAATCTTTTAATTATTAAATTTTCCTTCTGGCTATTTTAGCTGTTACTGATTGCTCTATTGATCATAAAATTCCTACCTACTCCTAACCCATTCCTAAACTTCAAATTGCCATCAACTCAATAAACCATGTATCTTGAAACTTTTATTTTTTATTTTTAGTCGGGTTTTAAAAATAAATCTTCATATTTTCCTCATTCAGATTCAACCCCTAAATAACATTGATTATAGACATGTTAAAAATATACTGTATATGTTCAAAATACACTGTAGCGAATACAAACATGAATTATACAGAGCAAGAATAAAGATGATAATGATGGCTAATGTTTTGTCATTATTTAATATATATATGCACCACTGTGATAAGCAAAATGAATCCCCCAACTTTTCCCCTCCCAATTCAACCTCCCCTTTGCCCCATGCAATAACCACTGTAGATGATTTGGAGACATCTTTAGAGATATTTTCCTGTTCTTTAACAAATATACTCAGATGTGTGTGTATGTGTGTGTTGTATGTATGTGTAAGGATTAAGTATTGATTAACATTAGGTATTGATACAATAAGTACAAATGCATAATTCTAGTGTCACAACTAAAAGAATAGAAACAGGGTATCTAACTTTGTACAGGCTACACACAAGTAGAGAAAATAAAATAAATGGAATGATTAAAATATACTCAGGTAATTCCAACTAAGAAAATAAAGGAGAAAACATGAAACGTAAGACAGGAAAATAAAAAAAATATGGCAGTAGATTTAAATCCATAAAACAGTAATTACAAAATAACTGCCCCCAACTAAAGAAAAGTCAGATTGTATTGAAAACATCCAACTGTATCCTGTTTATAAGACACATCTAAGGTACACGAAAATAGAAAAATAAATGGAAAGAGTTATGCTAGGTGAATGCTAACTGAAACAATGCGGGTATACATATATCAATGTTACACGAAATAGACTTTAGGTCAAAAAGTAATATGGTAGATATAAAAGATCACTTCATAATGATAAAGAGTTTCCATTTTAAATTCATGTGCATCTAGTAACATAGCCCCAAAATATATAATGGAAAAGCCGATGCTGTTTCAAGTAGAAAAACCAACAGCCTTGGTGGAAATTTTAGCGTGCCATTTTTCAGTAAATAATAGAACAAACAGATAACCAATCACCAATGACTGAGAAGACTTGACCACAACAAAATTTGACCTAACAAATCTACACAGAATAGTGCTTCCGGTTCTTACAAGAATACATGTGTTCTTAAATATGTATGGTATAGTTAACAACGTTGATCACACATTGGGTCAGAAAGCAAGTCTAAACAAATCTGAAAGGATTTAAATCTATAGAATATGTTCTCTGACCACTTCATAATTAAACTAGAAACCAATAACAAGGAGACAACTAGAGAATTGTCATATATTGAGAAATTTAAAAATTGTACTTTGAAATAAGTCAGGAACTAAAGAAGAAGTCATAATGCGAATTAGAAAATAGTTTGGGCTGAACAATAACAAAAACAATAAATATCCAAACTAGTGGGATGCACCTGAAGTAATAATTAGCTCCATTCGTGTAAATATTAGAGGCTTCAGTATAAATATTAGAAAAGAAGAAAGACTGAAAATTAAGAACTAGCCATCCATATGTCAAGAGGTTAGGGGCAAAAAAAAAAAAACAACAAAATAAGGTCAAAAAAGAATGTAGAATAGAATAAAAAGCATAAACTATTGAAACAAGGACAAAAACCTACGTAATTGAGGACCAGGAGAGCCAAAGGTGTTTTTTTTTTAATTTTTTAAGAATAATAAAATATTTTCCTATGTTAAAATTACAGGCCTAGATTTTTGTAAAATACACCCAGGTGCGGTGGCTCACGTCTGTAATCCCAGCACTTTGGGAGGCCAAGGTAGGCAGATCACTTGAGGTCAGGAGTTCGGAGTGTGAGACCAGCCTGGCCATCATGGTGAAACCCCGTCTCTACTAAAAATACAAAAATCAGCTAGGCATGGTGCTGCATGCTTGTAACCCCAGCTACTTGGGAGGCTGAGGTGGGAGGATTGCTTGAACCTGGGAGGTGGAGGTTGCAATGAGTGGAGATCCTGCCACTGCACTCCAGCCTGGGTAACAGAGTGACTCCATCTCAAAAGAAAGAAAGAAGAGATGGAGAGAAGGGACAGAAAGAAGAAAGAAAAAGAAAGAAAGGAGAAAGAGAAGAAAAGGAAGGAAGGAAGGGAGGGAGGGAGAGAGGGAGGCAAGGAGGGAGAGAGGGCAGGCAACATTGTCTTATTCCTGACTTCAAAGAGCCAACTTTTGTTTAACAATTTTGGAAACCAGTTAGGCATTATCTAAAAGTTAAAATGTGTACATTTTCTAAGGCAGCAGTGTCATTCCTGGGTATATACCATAGACTAACTCTGGCACATTTCTCTCAGGGTACATATACAAGAATAGCAATAGTGTTATTTGTAATAACAGTGTTGTGTGGTAAATTTTAGAGAGCAATGAAATGAACAAAGGACAAGTACACTAAACCAGTTGGATAAATTTTTATAATGTAAAGGAAGCAGTGCACAAAAAAATATACAGTATAATCCCATTTATATGAAATTTAAAATCAGGCAAAATGGATTACATTTTTTACAGATACTTTTATAGGTGGCCAGCAATATTTCTTCACCTCTGTGGTGGTTACCTTGGTGTTTGCTTTATAATTACTCTTTCTTTTTCACGTTTCCATTTTGTGCACTTTTATGTTTATAAGCCATACTTCACAATACAATATGTTAAATTTTTTTAACCACAAATATATTAGCTCATATTCTCTTGGGGAATGTGAGTCCAATATTCCTATTGTGAAGTTGCATCTTAAATTTCATTCCTTTGTGAGTGGTTTAGCTTTGCGGAATTGTTTAATAATATCTGCTGTCTTTGCTCTTCTTCAATTTTACTTTATATTTCTAGGTATTGGTATTTTGTTACATACATCTTTGGCAATCTGTGGCCTCTTTCAATTTGCTTTTGGAATTTATACTATCTGGGCATTGATAATACTATCCTCCCTAACTTTTATTGCCCCCTTTTCATTTTTATGTTTTGTATTTTCCATCTCTTATTTCTGCTGCCCTAGGGAGAGTTTCTATTGATCTTCCGATTTACTATTTTCTGGTTTTTTTGTTTTTGTTTTTTGTTTTTTTTTTTTTTTGAGACAGAGTCTCGCTCTGTGGCCCAGGCTGGAGTGCAGCAGTGCGATCTTGGCTCACTACAAGCTCCACCTCCCGGGTTCACGCCATTCTCCTGCCTCAGCCTCCCGAGTAGCTGGGACTACAGGCACCCGCCACCATGCCCGGCTAATTTTTTGTGTTTTTTAGTAGAGATGGGGTTTCACCGTGTTGGCCAGGACAGTCTCGATCTCCTGACCTCATGATCCGCCCACCTCGGCCTCCCAAAGTGCTGGGATTACAGGCGTGAGCCACCACGCCCAGCCCTGATTTACTATTTTCTTATTTGATGTAATCATCTTGCTGTATATCCCACCTACTGTCATCTTCATTTTAACTATCTCATTTTTAAAATAAATATTTACAATTTTTGAAAGTAATTTCTTATTTCTTTGTTCTATCATCAATATCCTTCCTTAACTCTTGCAGATATATATGGTGCTTGCTTATTGGTCCATCTCTTCCAATAAATCTGCTTCATGTGGTATGTGTTATTCAGTTTGCTTTAAGTTTCTTTTATTGTAAGTTCTCCTCAGGTACTGATATAGTTTGGCTCTGTGTCCCCACCCCAATATCGTCTTGAATTGTAGTCCCCACATGTCAAGGGAGGGACTTGGTGGGAGGTGATTGGATCACAGGGGCAGTTCCCCCACCCTGTTCTTGTGATAGTGAGGAAGTTCTCATGAGATCTGGTTGTTTGATAAGTGTCCAGCATTTCCCCTGCTCTCTTTCTTGCCACCATGTAAGAAGTGCCTTGCTTCTCCTTTGCCTTCTGCCAAGTTTCCTTGGCATATATGGCATATAGGGCTCCCTATATGCCTCCTGTATAGCCTGTGGAAGCGTGAGTCAATTAAACCTCTTTTGTTTATAAATTACCCAGTCTCAGGTAGTATCTTTATAGCAGTATGAGAACAGACTAATACACAGAACTGATACCAAGGTAGTGGGGCATTTCTATAAGATACCTGAGAATGTGGAAGCGACTTTGGAACTGGGTAACCAGCAGAGGTTGGAACAGTTTGGAGGGCTCAGAAGAAGACAGAAAGATGAGGGAAAGTTTGGAACTTCCTAGAGGCTTGTTGAATGGTTTTGACCAAAATACTGATAGTAATATGGACAATGAAGCCCAGGCTGAAGTGGTCTCAGAAGGAGATGAGGAACTTATTGGGAACTGAAGCAAATGTCACCCTTGCTATGCTTTAGCAAAGATACTAGTGGCATTTTGCCCCTGCCCTAGAGATCTGTGGAACTTTGAACTTGAGAGAGATGATATAGGGTATCTGATGGAAGAAGTTTCTAAACAGCAAAGCATTCAAGAGGTGACCTGGCTTATTCTGAAAGCATTCAGTTATATGCATTCACAAAGAGATGGTTTGAAATTGGAACTTATGTTTAAAAGTGAAACAGAGTATAAAGGTTTCAAAAATTTGCAGCCTGCCCATGTGGTAGAAAAGAAAAACGCATTTTCTGGGGAGGAATTCAAGCCTACTGCAGAAATTTGCATAAGTAACTAGAAGCTAAATGTTTTAATAGCCAAGACAATGGGGAAAATGTCTCCAGAACATGTCAGAAAATTCATTGCAGCCCCTCCCATCACAGGCCCAGAGGGTGAGGAGGGAAAAATGGCTTTGTGTGCCTGGCCCAGGACTCCTCTGCTCTGTGCAGCTTCAGGACATGCTGCCCTGCATCTCAGCTGCTTCAGTTGTAGCCATGGCTAAAAGGGGCCAAGGTAGAGTTTGGGCCATTGCTTTAGAGGGTGCAAGCCCTTAGCTTTGGCAGCTTCCATGTGGTGTTGGGTCTGTGGATACTCAGAAGACAAGAGTTGAGGTTTGGGAACCTCTGCCTAGATGTCAGAGGATGTGTGGAAATGCCTAGATGTCCAGGCAGAAGTCTGCTGCAGGGGCAGAACCCTCATGGAGAACCTCTGCTAGAGCAATGCAGAAGGGAAATATGGAGTTGGAGCCCCCACACAGATTCCCCACTCGGGCACTGCCTAGTGATGCTGTGAGAAGAGGGTCACCATCCACCAGACACCAGAAAGGTAGATCCACTGACAGCTTGCACTGTTCTTCTGGAAAAGCTGCAGGCACTCAACACCAGTTTGTGAAAGCAGCCACAGAAGCTGTACACTGCCTTGCATCATGTTTTATATTTTGTATTTATGTTTTGTATTTTCCATCTCTATATTCAAAGGAGATTTTGGAGCTTTAAGATTTAATGACTGCCCAGCTGGGTATCGGAATATCAGACTTGCAAGGGGCCTGTAGCCTCTTTATTTTGGCCAATTTCTCCCATTTGGAATGAGAATATTTACCCAATGCCTATACCCCCACTTTATATTGGATGTAACTAACTTGCTTTTGATTTTACACGCTCATAGGCGGAAGGGACTTGCTTAGTCTCAGATGAGACTTTGGACTTGGATTTTTGAGATTATGCTGGAATCAGTTAAGACTTCAGGGAACTGTTTGGAAAGCATAATTGGTTTTGAAATGTGAAAATAACATGAGATTTGGGAGGGGCCAGGAGTGGAATGTTATCATTTGGCTCTGTGTCCCCACCCAAATCTAATCTCAAATTGTAATCCCCACATGTTAAGGGAGGGACCTGGTGGGAGGTGATTGGATCGTGGGGGCAGTTTCCCCTATGTCGCTCTTGTGATAGTGAGGGAGTTCTCATAAGACATGGTTATTGGATAAGTGTCTGTCATTTCCTATGCTTGCTGTCTCTCTCTCCTGCCACCATGTCAGATGTGCCTTGCTTCCCTTCACCTTCTGCCATGATCATAAATTTCCTGAGGCTTCTTCAGCCATGCGGAAGTGTGAGTCAATTAAACTTCTTTTGTTTATAAATTACCCAGTTTCAGGTAGTATCTTTATAGCAGTGTGAAAATGGACTAATACAGGTACCTAGTTTCTTTGAACCTGTAGCATCACATTAATTTACTGATGAAATCAGCTATACTGCTCTGTGTTGTCTATTAGGGAAGTGCTCAAAGACACATTCTCAACTGAATCCTTTTTTGAGAATTTGAGGAAAGCAGAAGGGTTAAGTTTCAGAGGAGAGAGCTCCAAGGACCAATAACCTCTGCTGACAGGAGTTGGAGGCCTGAACATTCCAGGGTACAATTCATCCTAGTCCTATTTCTATCAGCTCCTTATTAGCCTGGCCTTGTGCTCCTCTGGTAGTGCTTCACAACACTGGGAGGGCAGCAAAGGTTCCCAGGTGAAGTACAGGAGACAAGAGCTAAAATTATGTATGACCTCTCCAGAGCCTCCCAAGCTTCCAGGGACATCCTCCTCCCCATGTGACTGCTGTGCTCTTCGGCTGCCTCCCTCCCACAGATTTTGGAGACAGCTGTGCTAATTTATCATTTTTCTTATTTCTAGGAGTCCTGGTTATACTTATAAAATTAGACTTTTGTCATATATAAATTAGTAATTTTTCTTTTGACCTGTTTGTGACTCTTCTTTTCTTTTTGGCTTGGGAAAAATCATAAAGTGCCTTTCAAGAAGGAGCTAGTTGTTACAAAAATGAGTTAAAATGGCCCCTGGCCCTGTGTTGTTTACTTCTTCACAGCAGGCTTGGACTTCTTAACTCAAAAGTCTGCTACGGCCAAACTTAAATTTCTACACATCCAGTTGTTTTAAAATATAGCCCCCAAAAGCAGATTGTTACGCATTTACAGCCTGCCTGCTTTGCACATCCTGAGAAACTGCACCCAACATCTGCTAACCATAGGTCCCATAGATTAGATAAACGCTGGGGCCACTGCTTCTCTCAGAGTTCTTTGCCCAGAGACTCCCACCATGCTGCTGAGTGACACCACCTAGACACATAACCCCCTCTAAATACTCCCCCTCAGATCTTCCTCTATGTCCCTTCTGGAAAGTCACCTTTGCACCCTTGCCTTTGGAAGGTATCATGCTGTCACTGAGAAACTGCCCCTGTCCTCACCCCAACCCCCACCTTCACCCCCAGGCAAATCTGTCAATCTCTGCCCAAATAAACTGTGTGCTAGTGCCATCTGGTGGTCGTCCAAATCCCCTTTGTAACATATTTAACTCCTTACACAAGTTAAATATGTTACAAAGAATTATCTGCCGCTGTTTTAAAGAAATGAGTTAGATTGATATGTACCTGTGTGGAAAAATGCTCCAAAATTGTTAGGTAGAAAAAAATGAATTATAAAACAATGTGCAAAATAAATCCCATTTACAATAAAATGTGGAATGAAGACATATATATGCCCATTCATGCATAGAAAATGTGTGGATGGAGTTACAATATGCTGTTTGTAATTTATGAGATTAGGATTGAGGTAGGGCGCTCAGGAAAGGACCTTTCATTGTATTCTTCTACAGTGTTTGAATTTTTCAAAACAGTGTATTTTTTAGCTTTTTTCCAATTAAAATGAGGAGGACTGAGGAAAGCTGAATTTAATGAGTACGGTGGCAATAATGCACCAATAAAGTGGTGCATTAGAGATATGCTGCTGCAAACCAAAATATACGGGTTGATAATTGAGATTAGGCTGCAAGTGTTATTTCTCTTTTAAGAACAATGTTAATGAAAGGAAGCTTTGAAGTCGAAAGAAGGAAATTTTGGTTATTCTTGTTAAGATCATTTTATTAAATTTTGTTTTAGGATGGCTTGTCTTAACCACATCTACGTAGTAGCAGAATCAATAAAAACTGAGTTTGATGATGTTTTTGTTCTCTCATTGTCATATTTATAAGGCATTATAAGTCACATATCTTTATGAATATATGAATAAGTGATAGATTTTCCTAAAATGTATTGAGTTTTTTAGAGCAATGAATACTTTAGGTGAATCTTCATTGTTGTAGGTTGAATTGTGCCTCCCTCACCTCTCCCACTAAATTAATATGTTGAAGTCCTAACCCCCAGTACCTCAGAATGTGACCTTATTTGGGTCACAAAGAGCCTTACAGGGTCACTGTAGATATAATTACTTGAGGTCCTACTGCAGAAGTGTAGGCCACTAATCCAATATGACTGGTGTCCTTATGAAAAGAAATTTGGACTCAGACATGTACACAGGGAGAACTCCATGTAAATGTTGTGGTTATGCTGCTACAAGCCAAGTGTTATGGATTGAATTGTGTCCCCCCAAAAGATATGTTGAAGTCCTAACCACTAGTATCTTAGAATGTGACCCTATCTGGTGGTCTTTACAGAGGTAGTTTTAGGGTCTTTACAGAAAGGTAAAAATGAGGGTATTAGGGTGTACCCTAATCCAATATGGCAGATGTTCTTATGAAAAGGGGAAATTTAGACACAGAGATATGCATAGAGGGAAGATGACGTGAAGACATAGGGAGAAGGCAGCCATCCAAAGTCAGGGAGAGAGATCAGGAACAGATCCGTCTCTCAGCCCTCAGAAAGAACCAACCCTGTTGATATACTAAATTTTGACTTCTAGCCTCCAGATCTGAGAGACAGTAAGTTTCTGTTGTTTAAGTCATCCAACTTGTGACACTTTGTTGTAGCAGGCCTAGCAAACCAATACATTCATCAGAGCACATCCACTGCCTTCCTCACTCCTTCTTCTCAATCTTATCAAGTAATTCCACTTGCTTGCATTAAATCTGATGATCAGTACTATCATTTAAAAAATGTTATGGAACTTACAAGACAAAGAACTCCCTACTTTAGTCCTTTATTATCTGACTTCTGTGTTTCTGCAATAAAATTATCTTCCTTCCTGTTTCTTTCTCAACTTGACCTATCTTTCCTAACACTACCAAAACAATTTTAAAAAACACTACTCTGATCAGGACACTCAAATGATGAAAAAATTTCCATTGTACTTCACCCTCAGCCCCAAAGCAAGAGAACATAGCAAAACAACTTACTTGTTTGTGTTTCAAGGCCTTTTCAAAATTGATCTTCCTGCTTTCTCTACTGTTCTCAGGATGAATCTTTCCTTCCTTTCAGATTAGAAATTCTCTCTTTTTATTCTCATAACTTTGCATTGACTTCCTCTCATATTTACTCTAACAAAAATTGTACTCATTCTACAACTGTACTCATCTTCAGTGGAAGTATTACCTTTTCAATGACATCTTCCTGGTCACTATCTGAGAGTAAGCACTTGTTTCTATGCCCTGGTATAACATTTGGCACCTATTGGCACACTACTGTAATCATGTGTTGTGCCTACCTTGTCTTCCCTATTAGATTCAAGTCCAGTGTCTGGAGAGCAAGAACCATCTTCAACTCCTCCATAGAGCATTACATAAGGTTATTATCTATCAAGTATGCAATTAAAAAATGAATAAATTTTCACTATTCAGTAAAAAAAAATCTGCTTTGGTTCTAAAGCATGTAAAAGCATTGCTTTGAAGATAAACTGTTTTAACTTGTAAATGCTATAAACAATGTTACAAGGTTGTTTGTCTACAAAGCACAACCAAAAGTTAAATGTTAAAATAATAAGTGGTGGAGATTATAACTTGTCCACCAGTATTGGTTCTTCCTTTTGTCTTTGTATTATAATCTCCTAAGTTTCAGCAGATCAGTGGGCAAATTGCTTCATTTCACAAACTCCCTTAATGTTGGGTGTGGCTAGGCAAGTAAGTTCTCACCAACAGAGAATGAGAAGTGAAATTTACAATTTCTGGGTTGCTTCCTGAAAAAGAAATAGATTGTCCCCCTGTATTCTCTTTTTGTTCTGTTCTGTGGTGGCCCAAGTGGTTTCTGGCTTCAATTTTGCAGATGAGGCCAACACCTGAGTCAATGACTATGCAGCCATGAAAAGAATCTGGGACCCTGTAAAACCCACTTGAGCAGAGCTGCCTGACTTCCAAGCATATTCTGAGCATTTGTGTGAAGGAAAAATAAACTTATATCTTGCTTGAGCCACTTCCTTTTTTTTTTTTTTGGTTATTTTGTTACTACAGCTACATACCCTGAAAACTATACTACAGTAGAGTAATAAAAATTGAACATTTATTCTGAACAAAGATGCTGGAATAACCTTCCTTAAGCACCATTCTCAATAGTAATTTTGATTTATTTGATTGAATTTCAATAAAGCTTAATAGCCAGTGGTCATAATGATGACCATTAGTCATCAAAGAAAAGGTTAATGCTCCACATCCCCTTTGTAAGAAGAAAGGCAGTTATTTCATATGTTTTAGAGAATTTAATTTAAAATCATTCAAATGCCAAAGGTTTTTGGGTTTATCAGAGCAGTACTAAATCTCTCTGGAAAATTTAACCATAACAATGAAATTTTTTTGATAGTTCTTAAAAATTAAAATTTCATTAGACCATGCTTTGAGGGACATCTTTTTAAAATGACACCATAAGGGTTAGTAACAATTGGTGTAATTAGAAATTCCAAAGTCTTCTGGATTCAAGAAGTAATATAAATGTGGGAATCAGAGGGGTGCTAGACATAAGGAGTAGTGTGAGTTGGGATACCATTTTCTGGAGAATATATGCCCAGTATAAAGTATTAACATTCAAAACATTTTAAATGCTGTTCTGAGGCTATGATGAAGTAACTGGAATGAGATTTACCCTCCAGCCATAAACAACTACAAAGCTAGACAAAGTTTATAAGGTAATAGTTTTCATATATTGGAAAACAGGCAGCACAGGATCGTGGTCTATGAAAGAGAGAAAACATTATCTTTCTGGCTTTCTTCCTAGAGGCCCTTTCCAGACAGTGCTACAGGGAAGGGCATCTGACACACAGCGTGGCAAATAAGGCAACAGAGATTGGAGCTCAGGAATCCTATGTTGGCTAGCATTTTGAAGGCAGAATGATTATAAGGAGAAACTGCCCAAAGAGCTCCAGAAATCTTTAGAGTACCTTTGCATAAAGCATACATCTTACATGGCCAGGAAAATGACAACTTGGGAAAGGTGATAACCAAACAGTTCCCAGAACTCACAGAAGCTAAGCCACACTTGAGTCCTAGCCAGCCAGAGTTGAGGGGCCTGATTGAACACACCGGGGCATTCGGTGGAAACCCTGGAGAGATTATGCTTTTGTAGGGGAGCTAAACTAACACTAGAGTAAAGCATACCCTACATTTGCCTTAACAGACTTAAAATACTCAAAAGGAATGAGTGGCTTCTCAGAACAAAGTCCAACACTCTTTACAAATATACAATAAAATAAAATCCAACCTCCCAAAATAATGTCAAGCATTTAATTAAAAAACTAGATATTCCATAAAACTGGACAGTGTAACACATTATCAGAAGAAAAATTAGTTAATGGAAACAGAGAGACAGAATAATAGGCTTAGTAGACAAGGACTTTTAAAAAAATCTTTTTAAAATATCCTAGAAGGGCCAGGCATAGTGGCTCATGCCTGTAATACCAACAACTTTGGGAGGCTGAGGCAGGCAGATCACCTGAGATCAGGAGTTCAAGACCAGTCTGGCCAACATGGCAAAACCCCGTCTCTATTAAAAATACAAAAAATTAGTCAGGTGTAGTGACACACACCTGTAGTCCCAGCAACTGGGCAGGCTGAGGCAGGAGAATCGCTTGAACCTGGGAGGCAAAGGTTGCAGTGAGCAAAGATTGCTCCATTACACTCCAGCCTGGGTGATAAGAGTGAAACTCTGTCTCAAAAAAAGAAATATATATATATATATATATATATATATATATATATTCTAGAAGAATTAAAAGGAGATTAATATTATGAGGACAGTAAGATATAAAGAAGAACCAAATGGAACTTCTAATGATAAAAAGTATA
Organism: Pan troglodytes; assembly: GCF_028858775.2. NCBI lineage: Eukaryota > Metazoa > Chordata > Mammalia > Primates > Hominidae > Pan > Pan troglodytes. Next base: position 165,198,325 of record NC_072401.2, on the reverse strand, counting down.
ATATTTGAAATAAAAAATTCAATGGATGGGATTCAGAGCAGATTAGACACTGCAGAAGAAAAATTCAGTGAACTTTAAGACACTGCAATAGAAACTATCCAAACTGAAGTTCAGAAGGGGAAAGAATAAAAAACAAAAAGGAACAGAACCTCAGAGACAGAAAGCAAATCAGTGGAGCCTAGGGTGAAGAATAACTGAATGCCAAAGCATACAGGAATGTTTGAGGACGATAGAAATATTGAAGTTATATTTTGATTGTTGTGATAGCTAAATAGAAATAAACATTTGCCAAAATTCATTAATTTGTTGGTTAAATGGATTAATGTTATTACTGTTATTGTTTGTTGTTTGTAACTCAATACATTTGCTAAAATATTCTAGCCAAAATAAAATCTCAACAAAGGGCTGAATTTGACCTGAGGATGGGAAGGAGTTAGGTGGGACATGGCGCAAGTACTAATCCACTATTTAATGCATACAATAGTAGTATCTAATAAAAATGGTTTATAGAATGAATTAAATTCCTCTCATATATTTAAAGCTGATCATACTGATTTGCAATCAGTAATATAAGTCTAATACCTTGGATTTTAAAAAATTACTATTGCTATCATTTGTTATTATATTTTAGTTTTCAAAAGTAAGAGATTTTGTTGTAATCTACTTCAAGGTTATTATCTGGATGGAAGGAAAAGCATTTTCTCCACTAAATGTAGCTAGTCTATATGAGAATAAATCCAGCTATATCATTTTCATATTTCCATCATACCCAACCACCTAGGGCAGACAGCAAATGAATATGATAAGGTATCTGAGTGTTTTCTATACATAAAGCCCATGTACCAAGTTTAAAAATCCTAGTTTTTGAAGAGATAGTCAATGTAATAACAACAACAGCAACATAGCAATAGTAATTATACAAAAAAGACCAAAGTTGTAGGTGTGTGGGTGGGACCAGGCACTGAGAATAAAAATACTGAGTAAACTACATTTTCTAGAGCCCCTTCTCTTCTACTGTGAGCCGTCTTGATTGTTTTTCTTTTTTTTTTCCCCTGATTACTAGACTTACAGGAGCTTGTTTAGGGGATCTATTTTTGTATCTCCCAGAAATGTTTTCAGTTGAAGATAACAGAAACTCATTCATAAAGTGGGAATATTTAATTTTTTTCTTAAGGAGTCTAGAAGAAGCTGGTCTCAAGGCTTGTGGACCCACGAAGTTATGAAGAACTCATACTTTCTATTTTTCCAGTCTACCGTACTAAGCACGTTAACTTTTATCTGTAGGGTTTTTTTTTTAATCATGGAGTCTCACTCCATCGCCCGGGCTGGAGTGCAGTGGCGCCACCTCAGCTCTCTGCAACCTCCACCTCCCAAGTTTAAGCAATTCTCTTGCCTCAGCCTCCCAAGTGGCTGGGATTACTGATGTGCAGCACGTTGCCCAGCTAATTTTTGTATTTTTAGTAGAGACAGGCTTTCACCATGTTGGCCAGGCTGGTCTCAAATTCCTGCCCTCAGGCAATCCGCCCACCTCAGCCTCCCAAAGCGCTGGGCGTTAGCCACTGTGCCCGGCCTGCACTATTTATTTTAATTTCTTTTAGGTTTACAGGAAAGGTGGCTAATAATTGATCTACAGGCCCGAGCCACAGCGCCTGGCCTTATCCTTAGGCTTTTGGCTGCTATAGCTCCAACACATCCTCTGGTGGTGGTGGTAGAGGGGTTGAAAAGAATGGCTGGGCGTGGTGTCTCATGCCTGTAATCCCAGCGCTTTGGGAGGCGGAGGTGGGCGGATCACCTGAGGTCAGGAGTTCAAGACCAGCCTAGTCAACATGGTGAAACACTGTCTCTACTAAATGACAGAGCAACAAGAGCAAAACTCCATCCCAAAAAAAAAAAAAAAAAAAAAAAGGAGATCACAGTTCTTCTTGTACTCTCTCCTGTTTACCAGGAAGAAAATCTTTAATAGAAATTATTACCAGCTGGGAGGCCAAGGCAGGAGGATCACTTGAGGCCAGGAGTTCAAAACCAGCCTGAGAAACATAGCAATACCCCATCTCTAAAAGAAAGAAACGACGAGAATTATTACACCCAAAGCAGACTTCTACTTAACATCTTATTGACCAGAACTGGGTCAATAAGTGCTGAGTGCCATTACTAGCCAAAGGGAATGGCATTGTGATGCTGGTCCTACATTAATTATGATTTTCTCCTGGGACTAGGAGGTGGGCCAAGTTTCTTAAATTTGTTGCCACCTCTCTCTTCTGCCCCTTCTCTCCCCACCCCAAAATAAGGACTTGTAACTGTGGAAAACGTGGGATAGCATCCTACAGATGCATCATAATAGCATCTGTTAAAATTTTCAAAGCAATAATCCAGGAAGATAAAGTACATTTTTCTTTCCAGGAAACTTATTGCCTTACACAAGAATCTTATTCTCATTTGCTCCATACTTTAGCTTCCAAAGCCAACCAAATTTAAACAGTGGAAGCAAAAGATGAATTCAGCATTTATGTATTTTATATAATTCCATTTTAACAAAACTTAACAGTTTAAATAAGATTTAAGTAAAATTTCAGCATTCCCAACTCCTAAATATTACTCACCCTCACATGGCAAAATGTATATTTTCACAAATCAGTGTAGACCTACTCAGTAATCGGTAATTGTGTGTTCTGTTTTCTCTGCTGCAGCCCAGTAGAAATTACACTTATCAATTGCTACTATTTAAGTTTTTCCTTCATAGCTACTTGTATTGGTAATCCTGTTAGATTTTGTTTTCATGTGAAGTACACACTATAATGAATACTTTTAGATACTATGAGAAAAAAATTAAGTGAAAAATGTAAGCAAAGATAAAACAAAAATTATTGCTGCTTTTAAATAGACTTTAAATTGGGGTCAAAAGTGGCAGCCTGAAGGTATATTTTATTTTTCCAACAAAATGTTTATACATTTTTCAATTTTGAATGCCTTTAAGTGGCCTTGTATTCTCCAGTTTAACACGGGCCACTCTAACCCTCTTATAGCTGACATCCAAGCACTCGTGGTAACTCCTTATCCCAGTAGGCACTTGAATTTGCCAATCTCTGCTTTGTCTGGATAAACCAAGATTAATAATACATGAATAATGTTTTCCTATTTGCAGAACACTTTCGACTGGCTTCCAAAGTGATCTCTAAAATGAATAATGAACTTTTCTCCAAGACAACTACATTTTTGGCGTGCTGGTTTAAAAGTTTTTGGCTGACATTTTGTCAGCCAAATAGGGTTTGGCTCCCCTATTTTGTCTTCTAAATAGGGGAGAAGGTGGTATCACGTCTTTGTTTGATTTATTTGATGAAGTTGTGTTCCCAGCCATATTGGGTAATTTTGCATTATGAAATTGTGTATACTTTAAACAAGTTGAGTATTCTTTAGTTGAAATTATTTGCTTGAGACCAGAAGTGTTTTGGATTTCAATTAAAAAAAAATTTGGAATATCTGCATTATACTTAACAACGGAACATTCCAAATCAGAAAAATCCCAAATCCAAAATGTCCTTTGAGCAGTTCCCCTGAGTAACATGTCAGTGCTCAAAATGTTTCAGATTTTGGAGCATTGGAAACATCAGATTTTCAAATTTGGGATGCTCTACCTGTATTTATATATTTTCAATTGTATATTTTAAAATATATTTCAAATTTAAAAGACTAAAATGCTTAAAGAAAATAATTAACAGCTTATATATGTTATTTATATAATATATTAATATAAAATTAATTTTATATAAAATTAATATATATTACATATATTGATATGAGTTTTTATATATAATATATATACTTTTATATATATTGTATATCTTTCCAGATATTTTACTATATATATACTTTTATATATATTTTATATATATATATCTTTCCAGAGTTCCTTTTACAAAATCTCAGAATGCTTTATAAGTGTTTTACACATAATTTATAAAATATTATTTTCTATATAGTATAAAAAATTCACACGGTCTCACAGAATGATAGAGGGAAATTCACACTCACTATCTAGGGTATTAAATCTCCAAGACTACATTCTTCTCTTAATAAAATTGACCTTTGCTAATGTTAAAATTTTTTTATTTAATACTTTAGGAAATAGCTGTGCAGTGTTTTAAATGAGTGAAAGAATGTGGGAACTTGGAAAGAAATGTTAAGAAGTCCCACGTTTTTTATTCATGGGAACATTGCCTCATAAATCATTTTTATACTATCATGTTTACTAATTGTGTGGATTTATTAGAGTTCTTTTTGGCCAAAATAATTGTGAACTACCTGTGTTTATATTAACTACTTTCCTGTCAGCCTGTAGTAGTTTGCTATTATTTTACTGTGATTATTATTTTTTCTCTAATTCCCATCTTCTGTACTACCAGTTCTAGCCTAGTCTGCTTGTATTTCCTCCTCCTTTATTTGTTTAAAAAGATAAACAAGCTTTAATTTGCAAAGGGCATGGAGAGTTATGAATACATGATGACCTCTTAAGAACTTCTCCAATGCCAACATTCCTGCAACAAGTCTTAAAATCGTTAGTGTCATATTATTACTATTTATTCTAATATGTGTCCTTAAAAGTTAAAATGATAGAACTAGTTTAAATAGCAAATAACATTTGCAATATTTTTCTGAGATGTAATGCAAGAGATAATAAGTATAAAGAGTAACAACACCCCCTGAGTTAGTTGTTTACAACCCTGACTGAACATTGAATTTGCCTGGGGAAGATTTTAAAATTACTGACGCCTAGATCTATTGCCTAGAAATTCTGATATAATTGGTCTGGAGTGCAGCATGGACATGAGATGTTTTTAAAACTTCCCAGATAATTCTAAACTACAACTAATGTTGAGAACCACTGGTCTCAGACTATCTCCAGATTATGTTATTAACCTTGACTACCCATTATAATAAATGGGTGTATTTTAGAAACATAGCTTCCCAGACTCCAGGTCCAGAAATTCAAATTCTATTTTTCTGGGATGGAACCAGGCATTGTGTTTCTTATGTGCCCTGATTTTAACGTGAAGTTAAGGTAAGAATTATTGCTCAAGACACCAAGAGGTTTAACATCGCAATATGGGAACGTATGATATATTATCGTTGTGTTTTTTTTAATTGTTGTTTTATTGATGACAAACCATAACCTTGGCCTGCTAGAAGAGTTCAATGGCACAAATTTAGTTTTTTTTGTTTTAGACGGAGTCTTGCTCTGTCTCCCAGGCTGGAGTGCAGTGGCACAATCTGGGCTCACTGCAAGCTCCACCTCCCAGGTTCACGCCATTCTCCTGCCTCAGCCTCCCGAGTAGCTGGGACTACAGGTGCCCATCACCACACCCAGCTAATTTTTTTGTATTTTTAGTAGACACGGGGTTTCACCGTGTTAGCCAGGATGGTCTCGATCTCCTGACTTTGTGATCCGCCTGCCTCGGCCTCCCAAAGTGCTGGGATTAAAGGTGTGAGCCACAGCACCCGGCCCACAAATTTAGTTTTTTAAAGTAAGTAACTTTGTCTTAAAAATGATTTGTAGTAATAGTCATTAAAAGATAAACTGAGGCACATTAAAATATTAAAGCATTTATTTGACCATTCAGTGATTCATGAATCTGGTAGCTCCTGATAAAGGAGCCAAGGCGAAGGCTTTTATAGGGTGAATTTGGAAGCAAAGGAGAGATATTTGATTGGTTAAAGTGGAGTACTAGACTTATTTGGGTCATCCCAGTGGAAAGTCCCCAGTTAGAAGTTAGCTGGCAGTTTCTGATTGATTAAGCTTAAATTTCCTTTTTATCATTTACACTGATTTGGGTTTCCTTTCCTTAGGTAGGAACTCATGGAGCTGAAGCTACCTCAGCCTACTGGTCTTCTAATTATTTCAACACAGAAATAGTACTTTACGGCACACTGGAGTTGCAATTCTATTCTGCAATTGGGTGGTTTCAGATTTGTTCTTCCTGTAAATTTTGGTCAAATTAGTCATTGCATTTCTTTCTATAAGTCTGAGATTCAGATATTTGGTTGCTCTGAGAAAGTCTCTGTTGAGATAGCATTGCCATACTGGTCAGATTGAAAGTGACTTTGTATCCTTTCTATTAATGTTCTGATATGAAAGAGTGATGACTCGGATATAGTGTTAATGCATTAAAAAAGCACAGCCTCACAAATCGCTTCCTATAATACACAGAAAAATGTCTAGTCTTGAATTTATAACACAGGGAAAGGTAAAAAATTTAATTATGCTTCCTAATGTTGAACATGCACGTGACAAAGTAAATACTAAAAATCCATTCAGCTGGGCGTGGACAGGGAGAGGGAACGGTGCACATCAGAGGGTGCAGGCTACTCCAACGTTTCCGTTTCCTCAGTCTCGCGGGAAGCTCCGCTGTGGGCGCCCGGGCTGGTGGCCGAGCTCAGGCCTTCAGGCAGAGGGGAGGCGAGGGCGGGGCGGTCACGTGAGAGCACTGCCGCGGTGGGTTGTGGGGGTGCTGCGGCGCCGTTTGCTTTGCCAAACCGACAAAAGAGAGATCATGGCCAACGACGCCAAGCCCGACGTGAAGACCGTGCAGGTGCTGCGGGACACAGCCAACCGCCTGCGGATCCATTCCATCAGGGCCACGTGTGCCTCTGGTTCTGGCCAGCTCACGTCGTGCTGCAGTGCAGCGGAGGTCGTGTCTGTCCTCTTCTTCCACACGATGAAGTATAAACAGACAGACCCAGAACACCCGGACAACGACCGGTTCATCCTCTCCAGGGGACATGCTGCTCCTATCCTCTATGCTGCTTGGGTGGAGGTGGGTGACATCAGTGAATCTGACTTGCTGAACCTGAGGAAACTTCACAGCGACTTGGAGAGACACCCTACCCCCCGATTGCCGTTTGTTGACGTGGCAACAGGGTCCCTAGGTCAAGGATTAGGTGCTGCATGTGGAATGGCTTATACTGGCAAGTACCTTGACAAGGCCAGCTACCGGGTGTTCTGCCTTATGGGAGATGGCGAATCCTCAGAAGGCTCTGTGTGGGAGGCTTTTGCTTTTGCCTCCCACTACAACTTGGACAATCTCGTGGCGGTCTTCGACGTGAACCGCTTGGGACAAAGTGGCCCTGCACCCCTTGAGCATGGCGCAGACATCTACCAGAATTGCTGTGAAGCCTTTGGATGGAATACTTACTTAGTGGATGGCCATGATGTGGAGGCCTTGTGCCAAGCATTTTGGCAAGCAAGTCAAGTGAAGAACAAGCCTACTGCTATAGTTGCCAAGACCTTCAAAGGTCGGGGTATTCCAAATATTGAGGATGCAGAAAATTGGCATGGAAAGCCAGTGCCAAAAGAAAGAGCAGATGCAATTGTCAAATTAATTGAGAGTCAGATACAGACCAATGAGAATCTCATACCAAAATCGCCTGTGGAAGACTCACCTCAAATAAGCATCACAGATATAAAAATGACCTCCCCACCTGCTTACAAAGTTGGTGACAAGATAGCTACTCAGAAAACATATGGTTTGGCTCTGGCTAAACTGGGCCGTGCAAATGAAAGAGTTATTGTTCTGAGTGGTGACACGATGAACTCCACCTTTTCTGAGATATTCAGGAAAGAACACCCTGAGCGTTTCATAGAGTGTATTATTGCTGAACAAAACATGGTAAGTGTGGCACTAGGCTGTGCTACACGTGGTCGAACCATTGCTTTTGCTGGTGCTTTTGCTGCCTTTTTTACTAGAGCATTTGATCAGCTCCGAATGGGAGCCATTTCTCAAGCCAATATCAACCTTATTGGTTCCCACTGTGGGGTATCCACTGGAGAAGATGGAGTCTCCCAGATGGCCCTGGAGGATCTAGCCATGTTCCGAAGCATTCCCAATTGTACTGTTTTCTATCCAAGTGATGCCATCTCGACAGAGCATGCTATTTATCTAGCCGCCAATACCAAGGGAATGTGCTTCATTCGAACCAGCCAACCAGAAACTGCAGTTATTTATACCCCACAAGAAAATTTTGAGATTGGCCAGGCCAAGGTGGTCCGCCATAGTGTCAATGATAAAGTCACAGTAATTGGAGCTGGAGTTACTCTCCATGAAGCCTTAGCAGCTGCTGACCATCTTTCTCAACAAGGTATTTCTGTCCGTGTCATCGACCCATTTACCATTAAACCCCTGGATGCCGCCACCATCATCTCCAGTGCAAAAGCCACAGGCGGCCGAGTTATCACAGTGGAGGATCACTACAGGGAAGGTGGCATTGGAGAAGCTGTTTGTGCAGCTGTCTCCAGGGAGCCTGATATCCTTGTTCATCAACTGGCAGTGTCAGGAGTGCCTCAACGTGGGAAAACTAGTGAATTGCTGGATATGTTTGGAATCAGTACCAGATACATTATAGCAGCCGTAACACTTACTTTAATGAAGTAAACTAGGCTTATTTCTAAAAAGTCAAGTCTATTGGCTTTGGCCCAAAAGCACTGGTATCTTTGTATTAAATTCATGTTTATTGTCACAAAACCATTATTTATACCTATACAGTTGTACTGTTTCTTTTAAAGCAAAGCCATTTAACATCTTTCTTCATTCCTAATTTGGAAATTAAAGTTTACCTTTCTGTTAATCTATGTATAAATGTTACTCTGAGTTATTAATGTGGATTTTAAAATTGTAAGCAATAGAATAGGAAATAAAACAACTACCTAATTCAAATATTTCTGATAAGACTACAAATATCTGACTGAGTTGGGGATTAAGGTAGAGGTAACTGTATCTTAAATGAGTATGATTTCCTTGTAAGTTAAAAAAAATTGAAATTTAATTGTAGACTTCAATAGTCCAAGTTTTGAAGGATGTTTGAGCTTTTGTATAATGCCATCTATACCTGCAGTTTTACAGATAACGTTTGACTGCAGTTGCCTTGGAAATTCCTCCAATGTTTGCCTTCATCTCTCCTCTACAGTTTGGAGGTGATGGTGCAGCAGTGGAACATCTCTTGATGCACCACACTAATTGTGTTCTGTGAAGAGATGAAAGTATAACTGGTTCTAGTTTGCACACTACACACATAGGTTTGTGAAGCTTCAGAAATGTTTTTTCTTTTCCTTGTGGCCAAACCAGTTTGTTAATCTGATTATATTCATCTACTAATGATACTAAAGTTAATGTAATAAAGCATTTAAAAATCAGATACTTCAGTCTGTGCTGTGTATGTGGGATTTGATTTCTTCCTGATGAAATCCTAAATAAGGAGAACTTGTGTCTAAATCAGAAACAGAGAGCCATGACCCCCAAAAGCAAACCTGGAAAAAGGTTGAAGCTGGAGATACTAGAGAAGATTGTATGGACTAAAAAGCCATCCCTTAAGCAGACTCCTGACTTTTGGCTGTCAGTGTGTAAATATATGCTTGGAGTACAAGAAAGTACCAGTCAGGCAAATCACAGATGGACCCAAGGTTCCAAACTAAATTAAATTACTCTGTGTCTATGTCAGGTAATTATTTCCTTACTTTTATTACCCTCATTAAGTTCTTTGGAGGCATAACCAATTTGTCTCAGCAATCATTGTCTTAGGAGGCATAATAGAGCCAAAAAATATTAATACTAACCTGGGAATTAGAGAAACCAGGCTCTCCTCATCTGCTACTACCCGTTTTCTCTAAGCTAATTTCCTCTTTTGTAAAATGATTACGAAAATTGCTCTGTTTTTTCATAAGATTTAAAAATTACTTTGTAGAAATAAAAAGTTGACATAAAATCATTGTAGAAGTTTAGAAAATGCAAATAAGTAAAATATGTTTACCCCCCATTTCACACACACAAAAATCCATTTAATTGTATTCACAGCATGTTTTCTGTACATGCTGTGAAAGTGGGCATGTAAAATGGTCTGTTTCCAACCAGACATGCCTAAGCACACCTTTAATAATGACAGTAGATCAGATTCTTTATGTCTAATGGAATCTCAGACACCACCAGAAATTATATTTTTTGTAGCTGGGGGGGAAGCCCTTAGGAATCTCTCTTGTAAAGACTCTGTTCCACAAGTTATCGACCAGAGGCTATGAGCTCCAGAGAGAAGAAATAGCAGGTGAGTCTTATGTCCACAATTCTTCAAGTACGAATCATATCCAGTTTTGCTATATTGAATGTTCTCTAGCTTTGAATCAGTGCTGAGATCTTTAAAGTGTCCATGGGAATCTTAGGAGAGAATCAACCTGACATATGCTAACCCTTGACTGCTAAAGCTTATGAAGATGTACTTTTGATGAACAACATGATCACTGGTTTAACTCTGACCTTCTATTCATTGTTTTTGCTGTGAAGGTCTATTAGATTATCAACAACCTGGTGATATTCCAGGGACAGCTGTTGACACCAGCAGCTGCCTTGCTTATGTTTGCAGTTCTAAAGGCTGCAGTCATCTGAGAGTGACACTGATCATTTACATGGTGAATGGCTCTCTGGTCATTTCCTGATTTCTGTGACCCTCAGAGATAGCAAAAGAAGGAATCAGTACACTGAACTTTCATTTTATGTTACCTTATTTAAATATATCAATGGCTCTTAAGCTACATGGAACTTCAATGGAGAGCCCTACTTGGGAAAAAATATAATTTTTTAAAAAGGAAGACTCAATATTTCTGATTTGAAAATTATGTAAGAGTAATGTGAACTACTCACTGAGTTTTAGTTATCTCAGTTTGCTGAACTTTACAGGAATCACTAAATTCTCCAGAGTCCAATCAGAGAGGGGTTGGTTTGGGAAGTTGAGAAGTATTGAACTGTTTTGGTGACCTTTACTATCATGATATGGAAGAAAGGTCCTAGCACATTTTTGTGGTAGAATGGAAGAGTGTACTGTTCTTAGAGAGAAAATATCTTCTCCATCCTCCCATAAGATAGGGAAGGAGGCACTGAACCAATTCCCTTTACTGACATTGGTAGGGGAGAGTTTCTATAAGAGAATTGCTCACAAGGTTTGGAGTTAACACCAAGAAGAGGAGACAGGTATTTCATTGCAAGGTTGAATGTTGATTTAGACATGGTTTGGTTTCCTGACCATAGATAGAACTCCTGGGTTAGAGCAGAACAGGTTGGCAAACACTGACAGTAGGCAAAATCTGCCACCACCTGTTTTTATATAACTGTAAGATAAGAATGGTTTTTACATTTTAAATGGTTGAAACAATTAGAAGAGGAGTACTATTTCATGACATATGAAATTCAAATTTCAGTGTCCTTGAATAAAGTTTTATTGGAACATAGTCATGCTCATTCAACTGGGTATCATCTGTGGCTGCTTTGGAGTTACAGTGGCAGAGTTGAGTAGTAATAATAGTCACCATATAGTCTGCATAGCCTAAAATATTTACAACCTGACTTTTTTTATTATTATTATACTTTGAGTTTTAGGGTACATGTGCACAATGTGCAGGTTACATATGTATACATGTGCCATGCTGGTGCGCTGCACCCACTAACTCGTCATCTAGCATTAGGTATATCTCCCAGTGCTATCCCTCCCCGCTCCCCCCACCCCACAACAGTCCCCAGAGTGTGATGTTCCCCTTCCTGTGTCCATGTGTTCTCATTGTTCAATTCCCACCTATGAGTGAGAATATGCTACAACCTGACTTTTTAGAGTAAACGTTTGCAAACCCTGGGAGAGAGCATTGGGGAGAGATGAGGGTGACAGTATAGACATGTGGAGGGGATAAGGGCTCACCCCTTGAGGCCCAGGCCTCCAGGCCACCTCTATATTTGACTACGGAGTGTTAATAAGATTGGAGGTGGCAGGCTTGTCAGAGATCACTACACTAAGAGTAGAGAGGTACATGCCTCAGAAATTCTGTGTGATGCCTGCAATTGGGAACAATAGAAAAGGGTCCCCCAGAAAAGGACCACCAACTGTTAGAGTATCTACTTGCTATTAAACCCTTCAGTTGGGATCAGTTGGCTCTAAACCTTGCTGAGTTTTTACATAGATTCGCAGGGTTGTTTAACAGAGAGTGGGCAGTAATCTATTTGGAGAAACTATTGGGAAGAGAGATGGAGAAAAGTTGTGAGAGAACTCTCTTCAACTCTCACTGTTATAACAATGGGGGAGAGAGGGAAAACTGAGATTGTAGCTTTAAAGGGTGTATAGTTAAATTTTAATACAATAAAGCTGTTTTAATTACTGAAAATGACTGAAAGTGTTATGAACTTACAGACAACATTAAACGTAATTTATATATAATGGGTGGGATACAGGAGGTTTCAACAGAATACAGATGATAGAGGTTAATGTAAAAATAAAACTATTTTGTGATTATATATACCAGAGTTGAGTAACTGCAATCAAACTGGTCATCCTAAGAAGAAACATAATTCTTTGTACAATATTTTTAGCTATTATAAATTTAATATTTGTAATATTGAAATATTTTTGTAATAAGTTCATGAAAAAATGATTTATGATAAGATTAAAACAAAACTTTATTTTTGTTTCCCGCTATCCCTTTAAAAGGAATTTAATGTGGATAAACTTACTGTGGTTCTGGATGGAAAGTTGGAGAGATCCAGTGACTATTCCCATTTGCTCTTAGGTAATAGAAAGTACTATAGCTACTTTATAACACAAAAATCCAATCTGGATTCAGTGATTACAATGTGTCCAGCTTAACATATTACGCAATGCTTGTCTTGACTAATATTAAGACTTTTGCTTTACTTTACCTGAATAAAGAGCTATGGCTAGCAGCTGCTGAACCTCAGGAAAGGATGTGTTGTTGCCTTCAGTTTCCTATTCCCTTCCCTTCTCCAAGCCTCTACAACTTGCTAGCTGTAGTTGTAGATCAGAAAAGGGTTGGTAGGGGCAAAGGAGAGAGGAGAAATCACTCTCATTTGGCTGGAAGACTATATGTTCCTTGAGTTTTGAATGTGGTTAAAGCTGGTGCATCATTGTACTTATATCTGTATTTTGCATATGCAAGTATTTCTGAAATTTAGAGAACCTCATCACTATGTTGTACATTAGAATGAATGCAAACTCTTAGAACCAAATCTGACAGATATACAAACATTCATTTGCAAGAAGGCAGAAAAGCAGCCATGCAATGCGTTGTAAGCTCAGGGAAGTTGCCACTCTCTAATATGAGGCACTTCAACCAACACCCGGGATAAATGTTTGCTCCAAGAGGGGCATGAGTAGATTTTGTAAAATTCAAAATTATGCAGCAGCCACTATGGCATGGGCACCTACCACTAAGAATGGATGCTGACCTAATCGGAATCTCCCTGCCTGAAAGGATGTTTTCCTTCCCTGAAGACACATGACCACACAGAGCTCTAGCCTTGGAGTACGGATCCTCTAAAATAAGACTGTTTTATTTTAGATATCCAGATTCTTATATCTCATGGCTTCAAATGGTGAGTGATATGCATACAATTTCCAGTCAAATCCATATCATGGACACAATGTATTCCCCCAATTAAAAATTATTTTAATATACTGATTAACAAAAATCTATATTATGAATTACAGATTAGTAGTTTTAATTTCAAAAGTAAACTAAGTGTCCTAAGCATGTGTATGAAAACTAACATACACACAGACATTCATTCAGATGTGTGTTTATCATACTACTTTTTTTTTTTTTCCTTTTTGAAATGGAGTCTCGCTCTGTTGCCCAAGCTGGAATGCAGTGGTGCGATCTCAGCTCACTGCAACCTCTGCCTCCTGGGTTCAAGCGATTCTCCTCCCTTAGTCTCCTGAGTAGCTGAGATTACAGGCACCCTCCACCACATCCTGCTAATTTTTGTATTTTTAGTAGAGATGGGGTTTTGCCACGTTGGCCAGGCTGGTCTTGAACTCCTGACCTCAAGTGATCTGCCCACCTTGGCCTCCCAAAGTGCTGGGATTACAGGCGTGAGCCACTGCGCCTGGCCTATCATACTTCTTATACTTAAATGTTTTAAAGAAATTTACTAGATGAATAGTAAATGGTACTGTATTGTCATTTTAGAGATGAGGAAGCCAAAGTGCAGATAAATTATGTATTCAAAATTTCTCCAAGGTCACATAGCTAGCATGTTGTAGAGCCTGAATTTAAAGTTATGTGTCTCATATAATTGTAACAATAATTTTGAAATATGTATTTCATTATTATCCCCATCATCACATATGAGAAAACTTACTCTCAGAAAGAAAATGTTACTTGTCTATTTGTTTCTAAAACTTATTTTTCAATTGCATTATACCTCTTTGCCTCCACATATTTGATTTTCCCCTTGAATTATGTTTTCTTTCTTTCTTTTTTCTTTGAGACAGAGTCTCGCTCTGTTGCCCAGGCTGGAGTGTGGTGACGCTATCTCTGCTCACTGCAAGCTCTGCCTCCCGGGTTCATGCCATTCTCCTGCCTCAGCCTCCCGAGTAGCTGGGACTACAGGCGCCCGCCACCACACCCGGCTAATTTTTTTGTATTTTTAGTAGAGACGGGGTTACACCATGTTCGCCAGGATGGTCTCCATCTCCTGACCTCTTGATCTGCCCACCTGGGCCTCCCAAAGTGCTGGGATTACAGGCGTGAGCCACCGTGCCCAGCCTATGTTTTCTATTTAAATAGATTTTTTATGCAATATAAATTCTAATTTTATAAAGACAAAATGTTACAAAATAGCAATAGTGTGGCTCCAGCTTTACCAGTGTGACCAATTTCTGGAATTATAGGAAAAAAAAGGGAGCAAATGAAAATTTATTCTACTGCCTTGGCATGGGTCAAGTCTATGCACACACACCTAACCTCTGCAACTACTCTTTAGGTAAGGAATTAATGCCAGATATATGTTAGATGTTCATTATATTAAAACATCTAATTCAACCTGCTAACAAGTGAATTTTATTTATTAGAAATGAAATTTATTTATTAGAAGTTTGCTGATTTGGTTAATTGGTACTTTTACTTTCTTTCTGGACAAATGCAAAGATGTTGGAATGCTTTAACTTTATTTATACCAACATGCCCTCACAGAAATGGTGTTGTTTTCATGTACATTAAATCTTTTTCATGTATTTTTGAATTAAAAAACTAATAAACTCTTTTGATGTCTAGCATTCAAACAATAAAGTGCACAAATCATTTGTTCACAGCTCAATGAATTTTCAACAAGTGAATACATTTATCTAACTCATACCTGCCTGAAGAATTATAACATTACAGCACTCTGGAAGCCACTTTCTTGTCCCCTTCCATAGATTACCTCCTCATCCTCCTCAAAGATAACCACTGTTTAAACTTCTAACTCTATAGACTATCTTTGCCTGGCTTTGAACTTTATGTAAATGGAATAATGCAGTGTATGCTATTTTATGTCTGGCTTTATTTGCTCAATATGGTGTTTATGAAATTTTCCATATTGTAACCTATACTTGATGTTCATTTCATTCTCTGCTGTACAGTATTTCAGATCATGAATATACCACAGTGTATTTATTTAAATTGTTGATGAACATGTGGGTGTATTTATTTGGGGGCTATTACAAGTAGTGCTACTATGAACATTATTGTACCAGTATTTTGGGGAACACATTAACTTATTTTTATTGGTTATATAAATCAAGGAGAATTACTTTCATTGGCTGTACATATATTCATCCTTAGTATATACTGCCAAATGTTTTTACATAAATGGGTACTCTATTTTTATTTGCTATTCTTGCAAACTTCTCCATAGTCATTATGCTAATTCATACTCTCATGTCAGAAAATAGACTGGGTGCAGTGGCTTACGTCTGTAATCTCAGCATTTTGGGATGCCGAGGCGGGTGGATCACCTGAGGTCAGGGATTCGAGGCCAGCCTGGCCAACATGGTGAAACCCCATCTCTACTAAAAATACGAAAATTAGCTGGGTGTGGTGGCACATGCCTGTAATCCCAGCTACTCAGGAGGCTGAGGCAGGAGAATCGCTTGAACCTGGGAGTCGGAGGTTGCAGTGAGCCGAGATCTTGCCACTACACTCCAGCCTGGGTAACAGGCCGAGACTCCCTCTCAAAAAAAAAAAAGAAAAGAAAAGTTCAGGTGACACCTCAGTCTCCACAACATTTGGTTTTTGTCTTTTCTCTATAGGTTGTTTGTATATTGTTGATTTTTATGAATATATATGTTGGATATACACCCTTTATTGGAATATAGGTATTTCAAATATCTTCTGTCACTATGTGTATTTCCATTTTACTCCCTTAAGAGTTTCTTCTGATGAACAGAAGAGTTAATTTTGATGTGCTATTTATCATTTTTTTCTCTTTGGTTTGCACTTTTTGTATTCTGTTTAAAACATCTTTGCCTTCTCCAAGATTATTGAATATATTTTCTTATGTTTTCCTCTGCAAATGTTATATTTTTATCTTTTACATACAAATCTACAATTCATCTGGAATTGATCATTGTGTGTGGTGTGAAGTTGGGGTCAAGACGCGATTTGTTTTTTCATATTGACACAACTACATAGCACTGTTTAAAGAAAATACTATCCCTTCACTTACTGCACCATGGTGTTATTTTTCTCACAAATCAAAGGACTGTGCATGTGTAGATCTGTTTCTGTCCTATTGGTCTATTTGTCTATTCTGATGCTCATACTGTACTGTTTTAATTATCATTGCTTTATAATAAGCTTTAATATTCAGTAGTTAAGTTCTCCATTTCCTTCACTTTTTGTTCTTCTTTTTCAAGATTGCCTTGGCTATTGCTGGTCTTTTAATTTTCATATAAATTTTAAAACCAGACTGACAATTTCCACAAAAATTCAGTTGCATCTTGATGCTGTTACGTCTGGATTATAGTTCTTTTTAATCTTCCATTTAAAGAGATCATATTATTAAATGTCTTATAGGAAGTTAAACTAAAGAGATCCCATTAAAGTGCTTCTAGCGAGTGAAGTTCACAGTCTTCAAACTGAGGTAGGCCTACTTTGGAAGGATCTTGGTATGTCGGCATGGAAGATTTTAAGTGCATCTGCTTCCAGGTCCTGAAGTCCATGTTTTTGTTTCTAAAACTGATCTGTTTGGGAATACCCCTGTCATCATTTCCAATATTGTCTTTCATAATTACCCTTTTTCTACTTTTCGAAAGAAAGGCATACTTCTTTCCATTCTTAATGTTATTATTCATTGACAGTTGTGAAATTGTCACAGCGCCAACCAATACTTCAAAATATTGGTTCTGGCAAAACCTCCTTAAATGAAGTCACTATGAACCAGCAGTAAATCATAGTGTTTTTCCTTGTTTTACTCCTAATATTGGTGAAAATGAATCCTGTAAGTAGGAAGTTATTTTAACCCATAAAAACATGTTATGAATTCAACATATATTATAGATTGGAGTCGTGGCAATGATCACAATTTTTGTTTAATAAAGTCTTTTCTCCCATCACTCAGCTATTGTCAAAACATTGTTGCTGAGTATCTCAGGTGAGCAAAGCCAAGAACAACAGTAAGGTATGCTGAAGATGGTAGCACCTGATTCATGCAGTCTACAAGTTCTGACAAGTCTCTATGCCTTATCTGTCTATGCATTTTTGAAGTGGAATATTCAAGACTTATGAAAGGCATTTTCAGTCTCACTAAGGAGAAGAAATCTGGTAAAGACTCTCATTCGGCTGGACGCAGTGGCTCATGCCTGTAATCCTAGCACATTGGGAGGCCGAGGCAGGCGGATCATGAGGTCAGGAGTTCGAGACCATCCTGACCAATATGGTGAAACACCGTCTCTACTAAAAATACAAAAATTAGCCAGGCGTGGTGGCACGTGCCTGTAATCCCAGCTACTCAGTAGGCTGAGGCAGGAGAATCGCTTGAACTTGGGAGGCAGAGGTTGCAGTGAGTCGAGATCCTGCCACTGCACTCCAGCCTAGGTGACAGAGTGAGACTCCATCTCAAAAAAAGAAAAGAAAACAAAAGAAAAAAAAATGGCTGTCACTCACTTGTGCTTTGTATGATAAGATAGAGGAAGTTAAAATTTGCTATGTATTTCTGAAAGACCAGTAGATTGTTTTCTTTTTTCCCTACTATTTATTTAGATTCATAGGAGACATCTGTTTCTTGACTTGTGACAAAATTCCTGGATAATGTACGACTATGTGCATTTTTTCATGTGGGTATCAGATTCCCACTTGTCACTGATACACCATAGCTCTGTTTATTTACCAGTAACATTCCTGGTTATCTCTCATGGTGTGTATTTATTCCATGAACTTACTAGATTTACATTAACCTAACTTCAGTATACTGTGGATTATACTGTATAAAAAGAGCATTTAAAAGATAATAATCAATGTACTTGTTTTAAACCTTATATTTACCTTCGGTCCAATACCTTTTCCTATTTTTTATGTTAATTTCCACAAATTAGGTAAAAATCTGCTCTCTTAATAGTAGAAATCTTAAGCGCGTGTGCTGGGCAAACTGTGCTGCTATTACAATCTAGGCCAGTCTAGGGCAGAGTGCCCTGCACTTCAGAAAACCTGCTTCTTTTAGTCAGAATTAATTTATCCCTCTCAGATGTGATATGTCATTTTAATTCTATTGGATGTATTAAAAATATGTTTAACAACTGAATCATAAAAGGAAACAAACATTAGTAACATGACCAAAGCTATATCCTTAAAATCATAATTAAAAATTAAATGTAACCTTAAAGTTTCTGGGAGTATGTAAGGAGAAAAATTTTAATTCCACAGGTTTAGTTTATTGGGGCTTATTTGTGCCAGGTATACATGACAAGTTGCTGGCTTGAGAAATGAATCCGGCCCATAAAAGTCATCCTATTTCAGCAAGAAGGCTTTTCTTTATTTTTTTCTAACATTGAATTTGTACTGAAATACCTATAGACAATTGATTTCCTCTGCTTCCTTTCCACTCTCCCTCTCTACTTTCTTAAATCTGTTTCACAAACTTTTTTGTGCCCGGCTCTTGAATCAAGCATTTATTTTGCTATTCAAGTGGCAATTTGTAAGGAGATTGTAAGGATAAAGAGTAAATAGCATTGATGGGCATTCAGGTTGATTCCAAGTCTTTGCTATTGTGAATAGTGCTGCAATAAACACACATGTGCATGTGTCTTCATAGTAGAATGATTTATAATCCTTTGGATATATACCCAGTAATGGGATTGCTGGGTCAAATGGTATTTCTAGTTCCAGATCCTTGAGGAATCACCACACTGTCTTCCACAATGGTTGAACTAATTTACACTCCCACCAACAGTGTAAAAGCATTCCTATTTCTCCACATCCTCTCCAGCATCTGTCTCACTCCTAAGTGGGAGTTGAACAATGAGAACAAATGGGCACAGGCAGGGGAACATCACACACTGGGGCCTGTCGGGGGTTTGGGGGCAAGGGGAGAGGTAGCATTAGGAGGAATGCCTAATGTAGACGACGGGCTAATGAGTGCAGCAAACCACCATGACACATGTATACGTATGTAACAAACCTGCACATTCTGCACATGTATCCCAGAACTTAAAGTATAATGAAAAAAAAAAAAAGAGTAAATAGCTTCTTTAACAAAGTACAAACTCTATTTGTAAGAAAGTATAAAATTTTACTGAAGCAAAGAAAACAAGATCTGAGTAGATGTCAAAATAAACACAAAAAACAAGATCTGAGTAGGTGTCAAAATAAACTATGTCTAGGATGGAAAGTCTCAAAATAATAAAAATGCCAATTCTTCTCAAATGAATGAGTCAGATAAAATACCAAAAGGATGTGTGGGGAGTGGGTAAGGTGTTCTAGGGTGGTTAGGGTGAGGAGAAAATAGATTGGTTCTAAAGTTTTTGTATTAAAATAAATGCCTGAACATTGCCAAGACATTTTGAAAAAGAAAAATAATAGTACTGACTACATAATTTGAGGGGCCTAATGCAAAATAAAAATACAAAACCCGTTGTTAAAAAAATATTAAGAATTTCGAGTCAGCAAGAGCAGAGAATTACACCAAGTGTAGAAGTCTGCACTACTGCACACGGATGAAGCTGATCATGGATATGACCATTTGGTGAGATCTACAAATGGATTAACGGACATAGAGATATGTTCACTGTTTTGTTAGAGACTACGATGACTGGTTCACGATTCTTTTGTGTGCTTTTTATTTGCCTAGTTTAATCTCAAATCAATTAAGAAGTTGGGCTTCAACAGGAAAAATAGCAGCTTTTTGATATCTGAACCAGTGAACCCCATTGTTTCTCTGTCTCTTCTGTCTCTTGACCTGTGGCCAAAATTCTCCTATGTAGGAGAATAGTAATAACTTAGATTATAAGTAACTTTAACTAAAAGAATTGTATTTCAGCGGGCTTATAGAGATAAATCAGTGCTTATATAAATCAAATATTCCTAATGTTTCAAGAAAACAAAGACTTTAAACTTATAACTAAAAAACTTTTAGATCTAAAATTTATTTTCTTGCAAAAACTTAGAAATGTTTTAAGGTTTCAAGCTAAATTAAGATAAATCTTTAAGCAAAGAAGCCCAATCTAACAATTTTGATTTAATTTAAAAAACTGTCTTCTGATTAATCGATGTGAAGTTTAAGACCAACTTATGTTTTATTACATTTGAGTTTGTTTTTAATAAACTTTAATAGGCTTACTGATAAAATAAGCTAACTTTAACATAAAGTTTATGATTATGAAAATGTAAGTTTTTATGCACCTTAATTGTACTATTATTCTGATAAACATTGTTTAAAGACTAATCATATTTTGTCATATGTCAGCTTAAAGATAAATTCTAAGACCTTTAGATAACTTAAAACCTGATTGAGGCTGGGTGCGGTGGCTCACGCCTGTAATCCCAGCACTTTGGGAGGCCGAGGCAAGCGGATCACGAGGTCAGGATGTGAGACCATCCTGGCTAACACGGTGAAACCTCGTCTCTACTAAAAATACAAAAAAAAATTAGCTGGGCATGGTGGCGGGCGTCTGTAGTCCCAGCTACTCAGGACGCTGAGGCAGCAGAATGGCGTGAACCCGGAAGGCGGAGTTTGCAGTGAGCCGAGATTGCACCACTGCACTCCAGCCTGGGCTACAGCGAGACTCCGTCTCAGAAAAAATAAAATAAAAAAAAAAAAACTGATTGATATAAAGTTGTGTTAATTAATACATAATCATTAGATATATAGATATTTTTAAAATTAGACGATAGCAAAACATAAGAAAACTTGGAAAGTAAATTTTATTCGCCTTGATTTATCATACCTGAGACTGAAAAAAAGTCTGTAAAATGTGTTAAAATTGTACAGAGTTTGTTCAATTTTTATAGTCTTTCTTCTTCCTTGGGTTATAGATTAACACCTTTGTCCACAATATGAAAATATTTTCAATTATAAAAGAGCTAATGTTCTTTTTAATTGTGGAGCCTATTTTTTTAAAAAAGCATTTTATTATAACTTTTATTAAATATGTAACAAGTATTGTTTATCAGACCATATCTTAATCAAGTATCTAAATCTCCTCTTCTATTTTCTTTCTTGCATTCTTCAAATCAGATTCTAAATACATAAAAAATGAATGCAATTGTCAGGATATCTTTTATACCTGAAAATATTTTGAGATAGCCCAAAGGGCACCTGGAAAATAAAATATTTTTTTCACCTTATAAATAGAAATACTAGAAAGCATTTGGTTTGTTTGATGTGTTACTATGATAACAGTTGCATGGGAATAGTTACTGATTCTCAGCCCTCATTGACCTAACTTTGTATAGGTAAAATATTATTAATATCAATATTTAAGAAATTACATGCTTTATGGAAGTTTAGAGAGAGTTGTTAATGTCCTCGCTGTCCATAATATGTTTCAATCTCAAGAGAAACAGTTATCAAAGCTCTTTGGAATATTTGTCCAGTTTTTGTATAGCTTACAGCTTCCTGCTTCGCCCAATATTTGATAATAAATAGTAGTCATAATTTCAGTTATTATTTAAAATGTCAATTGATGATAGTAATACCTTTTTAATTCAAATATAACATCTGTTAGATACTAGTTCTCAATTTTCTCAATTGGGCATACATATCAGACTTACCCTTGGAGTTTGAGAGAAATACAAATGTCTAGGCCCTACTCTGGACTTATTGCATCTTTTTTGCTTTACATACTTGATCTATAAAATTAAGTCTCAGAACCACTTTATCACATATCTTGAGTTTTTCTCTTAATAAAAATCATGTTCATACATTTGTGTAAATCAGATGTGATATTCAATGTCTTGAAAATAGGCTTAATTATTGACCTTAGGAATATTTTGTCTAACTTTGATTTGGGAAGTGTGTTGTTGTTTGTTTTGTATGCCTCAGAAACAATTTTTTTGTCACTTGCATTATGCTTATTTTGAACCCTCATTCGACCTCTCAAATTTAACTGTTATTAGGAATAAATTAAGTACAGCCATTTTAAATAACCATCATCCACAGACAGTTTTCATTTGAACCTGATGCTTGCCTGAAGTCTCTGCCAAAACCAAAAATCAGAGATTTTTTCTTCAACAAGTAAAACAGTTTTAGAGACTTAAGTAAGAGACTGTACTAGGTACTTAAACTACTGACTATCCAGATAACAGATTCTTGAAGACAGACTTCTGAGCAGATATCGTTTAGACAACTTTCAAACATATCAGTGGACTGAATCAGGATACCCAGAACTCAATTCCAGACAAGAAGCAGATGATATAATGTGACTGCTAACTCGTGATCCCACAGGACAACAATTAATGACTAAATGAACTAATGGGGGAAAATGTATTATGGTTATCTATTTGGAGTATTATTGATTTTGTTTTTACAATTTTTTTTTAGATATATAAGGAAGCTACTTCTCTTTCTTCTTAAGCTATCTAATCAACACTGATTTTACAAATTCCAGCGAAGCATTTTAGAAATAATATCTGATTCTCATGACACCCTCTCCTGCTAGAATTGGAAAATTTAAGTAAATCTCCTTATTTTTTTGCGGCAAGTTACCTTATGGTAGTTATTTGCATATATTTGGTAAGAAACTGTTCTCCTTCTTACCAGGTAATAATTGGACAAATAGATTATGCAACCACTCCAATATGGAGTATCATATCTGAGAATGGTGATTATCAAGTCAGGTATTTTAAAGTACAGATATTTTAAAGAACAAAGATTGATGTACTTGTGGGACCAATGCTTATGGAGTCCTCCCGGGAAAGCTGGCTTGGTACAGGTGGAAAGAAAGGCAAGAAACCTTAATAAATTTAGAGTCCTTAAGAAAAAAAAAATATCCATCCCTGGTCTTAGCTACTATGGTGAAAACTGGCAAAAAGAGATTTTGGACTTGGATTCCTAGCTTCAGGACAGCAAGTAATAGAGGCTTTCACACACTGGGATCCTTCAGTCTAATATCTCTCATTGACAATTTAAATACTGCATGCATTTCTTATCCTTTCTTTTATTCCTTCTTCCACACTCTACACAATCAGAATACTTGAAATTAATACAGTAAAGACATGTCCTCTATCATGTGTATACAAGATACCACTCCTGGCCTGGTACGGTGGCTCAGGCCTGTAATTCCAGCACTTTGGGAGGCCAAAAAAATTAAAAAAAAAATTAGCCGGGCTTGGCGGCATGCACCTATAGTCCAAGGTACTCAGGAAGCTGAGGCAAGAGAATCGCTTGAACCCAGGAAGTGGAGGTTACAGTAAGCCAAGATCACACCATTGCACTCCAGCCTGGTTACAGAGCTAGACTCTGTCTCAAAACAAACAAACAAACAAAAAACAACAACAAAAACACTTTTTCACTTACAGTGATAATAGCTTCTCTTTGTTGTATGATATAAAGTTCATGAATTTCCAGTCAAGACATTGGCTCTTTGGGCTTCTTTTTGCTGGGTCCACAGAGATCAGATACTGTGGTACTACTGCACAATATGGCATCATTGCACATTGACTGGCAATATTCTGATCTGGGCACAGCTAGGCCAACATCTTATCTTCACTCTGTTCTGAGGGATGTCCCATAATTTCAGCAGTACTTTTTCCTTTTCAAGGTTTACTTGTACCTCGATTAAAAAAAAAAAAACTATTCTTTTTATTTATTCTTCTATTACTTTTTATATTCTTGGGACCTTACTCAATTAACTATCCCTTCCTTTTTCTAGAACCTTCAAGAGAACAGATGCAATAGCAAAAGGAAGTAGAATTCAGATTATAATAGGTAAGAATGAAGGAAGTGATGAGAAAGTTAAGTCAATAACATATGACAAGACTTTTGAGAATTTTATCTACTAAAAAGATCCTGTAAAAAGTAATAGGCTTATGAAAATGGCTTTTTAAGATTAGTGGAGGACGAGGCATGGTACAGGCTTAGAAATCAATGGCCAGAGAATGCTATAAAATTTTTAGAGATGAAGGCATTAAAAGGAGTGGCTTTGAGTTAAGAAAGAAAAGGATTAACATCATAGAAGCTTTGAGGAAATGACAAGAGAAATAATAACGATATTTAAATTTACAGAGGAAAGTTGAATAGGAAGGTATAAGGAAGTATATTGAAGAAGTATTTGTGTAAGATTCCAGGTTATCCACGAAGCGGCAGTGACATACTCTACAAATTTGTTCATAAACTGTAGAGTTTACAAATCACAATCTAAGAACTCCAAATGTCACCTATGCCCTTTATATCAGTCATCTTCATCCTTGTCCCTTTCCAGCTTTGTACTTATATCTTAAAAATCTATTTCTTCCCTCATAAAATGAATGGAAAATAGCTGTTGGTGCTGGCTTACATTTATCTTTAAAACTCCTTCTTAGGTAAGTCACATCCAATATTTTTAAAGGCAATTTCTCAGCCATACATGTATTCAGTGGAAGATGGAACAGAGCTCGACAGTATTGTCTTCAATCTTAAAGCCTTCTCCTAAAAGCTTTCCTTTCACTGTCCTCTCTTTGATCTTAAGTGCACTTTCTAAGTATTCATAAGACTAAGACTCATATCATTTTCCATTTTCAAAGAATGACTTGAATTAGATTGTATAACGTATTTCCTAACCATTTAGAATTGCTGTTCCTTCTGGACTTGTGTCCTTCAGCATGACTGTATATTTTGGAATAGAAATAGAAAATATATCCCTTAGCAATCAACAGATGAGTTTACCATTAATTGTAAGAGAGCAATAGAAAAAATTGTTTTATGACCAATGTTGATGCCTGTTTTTGGGATTTAGCTAAATTATACACTAATAGCTGTACCTTTAATTTTTATACCCTCAAATAAAGCATTTTATCGTTTCCTTTTAATCACCTTATCTGCCTCTCGACTTCAGAATTTCTCCGTATATTCATTTACTTTTACACTCTGCAGTCACCTGATGAATACATGTACTATGTACAAAATACTTTGCTGGCTTTAGAGACACAGAGATTAAAAAAAAAAAAAAGATTTGGGCACTGAGGTAGATCTCACAATAGTCTTGCTCAATATAGAGTTGCCACAAACCTTCAATTTGAAAAACAAACAACAAAAACAAAGTATCTGTGAAGTGCAGTGAAGCAAAGTGCAATAAAATGAGGTATGCCTCATTATATATATATATATAATATGATATAATATAATATGATAAATTATATATAGCTTCAATTATAGTCTTAGTCTTATAGCTAGTAAGTGGTAGAGTAAATTTTACACCCAGATTGTCTGGCTAGCTCTCTCAACAGCTACATGCTTCTTATACTTCCTAGAATATGTTACTTTATGCCTTCAAATCTAAAAGATTTTTGCTTTGTATAGAATATACTTTTTCCCTCATCTAAAATTATCATTTTCTTTCTCAATCTCTTTACTGCCTGATTAACATTCATTTCCTGACATTTTTCCCAATACCTTAAGCAAAACTTCCAATATACTACCGCTTGTTATAGTCTCAGGTTAAACCACAGTAATATGCAATATTTGACTAAATTTGACAAACAAAAATGGAAATTTTATGTTTTGATTTAATATTTCTTTGTGTTTTACAGATGTTACCATAAATGTATTTATTTAGATTTGGCAACTCTATATTGAGCAAGACTATTGGTGTAATTTTTCCAACAGTATGTGACCACTTTGTGCCTCTGTATCACATTTTGGTAATTATCACAATAATTCAAACTTTATTATTATTATATCTATTATAGTGATCTGTGATCAGTGATCTTTGATGTTACTATCGTAATTGTTTGGGGGCACCACAAACCATGCCCGTATAAGATGGAGAACTTAATTACTGTTTTATGGGTTCAGATTGCTCCACATACCAACCATTTCCCTGTGTCTCTCCCTCTCCTTGGGCCTCTATCCCCTGAGACGCAAAAATATTGAAATTAGGCCAATTAATAACCCTATAAAGGCCTCCAAGTGTTCAAATAAAAGGAAGAGTTTGACATCTCTCACTTTAAATAAAACACTAGAAATAATTAAGCTTAGTGAGGAAGGGACTTCAAAAGCCAAAATAAGCCAAAGGTTAGGCTTCTTATACCAAACAGTCAAGTTGAGAATGCAAAGGAAAAGCTCTTGAAGGAAATTAAAAGTGCTACTCCAGTAGACACAGGATTCGTAAGAAAGTGAAACAGCCTTGTTGCTGATACGGAAAAACTTTGAGTGGTTTGGATAGAAGATCAAACCTACCACAACAATTCTGTAAGCCGAAATACAATCCAGAGCAAGGCCCTAACTCTCTTCAATTCTATGAAGGCTGGAAGAGGTGAGGAAACTGCAGAAAAAACTGTGAAGCTAGCAGAGGTTGATTTATGAGGTTCAAGGAATGAAGACATCTCTATGATATAAAAGTGCAAGGTGACTTTGGGAGGCCGAGGTGGGCGGATCACCTGGTCAAGAAATCGAGACCACCCTGGCCAACATGGCGAAACCCTGTCTCTACTAAAACTACAAAAATTAGCTGGATGTGGTGACACACACCTGTAGTCCCAGCTGCCTGGGAGGCTGAGGCAGGAGAATCGCTTGAACCCAGGAGATGGAGGTTGCAGTGAACCGAGATCTTGCCACTGCACTACAGCCTGGCGATAGAGTAAGACTCCGTCTCGAAAAAGAAAAAAAAAAGTGCAAGATTAAACAGCAAGTGCTAATACAGAAGCTACAGCAGATCATTCAGAAGATCTAGCTAATATTGTCTGTGATTTCTTCTAGCAGCATTTTGTAGTTTTCTTTGTAGAAGTCTTTCACCTCCTTGGTTAGTTATATTTTTAAGTATTTTGTTTTATTTTAATTTTTTGCAGCTATTGTAAAAGGGGTTGAGCTTTCGATTTGATTCTCAGCTTGGTTACTGTTGGTGTATAGCAGTCTTACTGATTTGTGTAAATTGCTTTTGTATCCTGAAACTCTACTGAATTCATTTATCAGATCTAGGAGCTTTTCGGAGGAGTATTTAGGGTTCTCTAGGTATATGATCATATAATTGGTGAACAGTGACAGTTTGACTTCCTCTTTACCAATCTGGATGTCCTCTATTTCTTTCTCTTGTCTAATTGCTCTGGGTAGGACTTCCAGTACTATGTTGAATAGAAGTGGTGAAAATGGGCGTTTTTCTCTTTTTCCAGTTGTCAGGGGCGATGCTTTCAACATTTCCTGGTTCAGTATAATGTTGGCTGTAGGTTTGTCATAGGTGGCATTTATTAGCTTAAGGTATATCCGGTCTATGCCAGTTTTGCTGAGGGTTTTACACATAAAGCAATGCTGGATTTTGTCAGTTGCTTTTCCTGCATCTATTGAGATGACCATATGATTTTTGTTTAAATTCTGTTTATGTGGTGGATCACATTTATTGACTTGCATATGTTAAACCATCCCTGCATCCCTGCAAACCCACTTGATCATGGTGGATTATGTTTTTGTTTTTGTTTTGATATGCTGTTGTATTCAGTTAGCTAGTATTTTGTTGAGGATTTTTTGCATCTATGTTCATCAGGGATGTTGGTCTGTAGTTTTCTTTTTTTATTACGTCCTTTCCCGGTTTTGGTATTAGAGTGACACTGGCTTCATAAAATGATTTAGGGAGGATTCCCTCTTTCTCTATCTTTTGTAATAGTTTCAATAGGATTGGTACCAATTCTTCTCTGAATGTCTCATAGAATTCAGCTGTGAATCCATCTGGTCCTGGACTTTTAAAATTACCATTTCAATCTTGCTGCTTGTTATTGGTCTGTTCAGAGTTTCTATTTCTTCCTGGTTTAATCTAGGAGGGTTGTATATTTCCAGGAATTTATCCATTTCCTCTAGGTTTCCTAGTTTGTACACGTAAAGGTGCTCATAGCAGTAGCCTTGAGTAATCTTTTGTATTTCTGTGGTATCAGTTACAATATCTCCCATTTCATTTCAAAGTGAGCTTAATTGGATCTTCTCTCTTCTTTTCATGGTTAATCTTGCTAACAGTCTATCAATTTCGTTTATCTTTTCAAAGAACCAGCTTTTTGTCTCATTTATCTCTTTTTGTTTGTTTCAATTTCGTTTACTTCTGCTCTGATCTTGGTTATTTCTTTTCTTCTGCTGGGTTCAGGTTTGGTTTGTTCTTGTTTTTCTAGCTCCTTGAGGTGTGACCTTAGGTTGTCTATTTGTGCTATCTCAGTCTTCTTGATGTAGGCATGAAGTTCTCATAGCAGTGCCTTTGCTATATCCCAGATGTTTTGATAGTTTGTGTCATTATTATTGCTCAGTTCAAAGAATTTTTTAATTTCCATCTTGATTTCATTGCTGACACAGACTGCATTCAAGAGCAGATTATTTAATTTCCGTGTATTTGCATGGTTTTGAGAATTCCT
Organism: Pan troglodytes; assembly: GCF_028858775.2. NCBI lineage: Eukaryota > Metazoa > Chordata > Mammalia > Primates > Hominidae > Pan > Pan troglodytes. Next base: position 165,169,515 of record NC_072401.2, on the reverse strand, counting down.
TTTGGAGTTGATTTCCAGTTTTATTCCACTGTGGTCTGAGAGAGTACTTGATATAATTCTGATTTTCTTAAATTTAGTGAGACTTATTCTGTGGCCTATCATATGGTCTATCTTGGAGAATGTTCCATGTGCTGATGAATAGGATGTCTATTCTGCAGTTGTTCAGTAGAATGTTCTATAAATATCTATTAAGTCTATTTGTTCTAGAGTATGGTTTAAGTCCATTGTTTCTTTGTTGACTTGCTGTCTTGTTGACCTGTCTAGTGCTGACAGTGGAGTTTTGAAGTCCCCCACTATTATTGTGTTGCCATCTATCTCATTTCTCTTGTCTAGTAGTAATTGTTTTATAAATTTGGGAGCTCCAATGTTTAGGTGCATATATATTTAGGCTTGTGATATCATTGATGAAGGTGGCTACACTAAATAATAGTTTTTCAAGGTAAATGAAACAGCCTTCTATTGAAAAAAAGATGTCATCTAGGACTTCCATGGGTCGAGAGAAGAAGTCAGTGCCTGGCCTCAAAGCTTCAAAGGACAGGCTGACTATCTTGTTACAGGCTAATGCAGCTGGTGTGTTTAAGTTGAAGCCAATGCTCATTTATCATCCAAAAATCTCAGGGCCCTTAATAATTATGCTGAATCTACTCTGCCTGTGCTATGGAAATGGGACAACAAAGCCTGGATGATAGCACATATATTGATAGCATGGTTTACTGAATATTTTAAGCCTATTATTAAGACCAATTGCTCAGAAAAAAATATTTCTTTCAAAATATTACTGCTCACTGGAAACATACTGGGTCACCAGAGAGCTCTGATGGAGATGCACAGGGAGATTCATGTTGTTTTCATGCCTGCTGACACAACATCCATTCTGCAACCCATAAATCAAGGGGTCATTTTGACTTTTAAGTCAAATTATTTAAGAAATATATTTTGTAGGCTGGGCGCGGTGGCTCACGCCTGTAATCCCAGCACTATGGGAGGCCAAGACGGGTGGATCACGAGGTCAGCAGATCAAGACCATCCTGGCTAACATGGTGAAACCCCATCTCTACTGAATATACAAAAAATTAGCCAGGCATGGTGGCGGGCGCCTGTGGTCCCAGCTACATGGGAGGCTGAGGCAGGAGAATGGCGCGAACCCGGGAGGCAGAGCTTGCAGTGAGCCAAGATCGCGCCACTGCACTCCAGCCTGGGCGACAGAGCGAAATTCTGTCTCAAAAAAAAAAAAAAAAAAAAGAAATACATTTGGTAAAGCTATAGCTGGCATAGATAGTGATTCCTCTGTTGGATCTGGGCAATATACATTGAAAACCTTTTGGAAAGAATTCACCATTCTAGATGCCGTTAAGAATGTTAGTGATTTATGAGACGAGGACAAAATATCAACATTAACAGAGTTGAAAGAAGTTGATTCCAACCTTCTGGGATGACTGTGAGAGGTTTAAGACTTCACGGGAGGAAGTAACTACAGATGTGGTGAAAATAAGAAAATCAGAATTAGAAGTGTAGCCTGAAGATGTGACTGAGTTGCTGTAATCTCATAATAAAACTTGGATGAATAACAAGTTGCTTCGTATGAATGAGCGAAGAAAGTGGTTTGAGATGGAATCTGTTCCTGAGTAAGATGCTCTGAACATTGTTGAAACGACAACAAAGAATTTAAAATATTCCATAAACTTAGTTAATAAAGCAGCAGAAGCAAGAATTAAGGAGATTGACCCCAATTTTGAAAGAAGTTCTACTGTGGGTACGATGCTATCAACAGCATCACATGCCATGGAGGAATCTTCCATAGAAGGAAGAATTAGTTAATGTGGCAAACTTCATTGCTGTCTTATTTAAAAAAATGTCCACAACCAATTCAGCCTACAGCAACCACCACCCTGATCAATCAGCAGCAATCAACATTGAGGCAAGACCACCCACCAGGAAAAAAGATAATGACTTGTGAAGGCTCAGATGATGATTAGTGTATTTTAACAATCCAGTATTTTTTAATTAGGGTATTTACATAGTATTTTTAAACGAAATGCTGTTTCACACTTAAGAGACAACAATATAGTGTAAACATAACTTTTACATGTATTGGGAAACCAAACATTTGTGTGACTTGCTTTATTCTGATACTCACTTTATTGTGGTGGCATGGAACTAAACCTGCAATATATTTGAGGTATACTTGTATGTAATTAAGACTATATTAAGAATATTCAGCTATGAGACTATAAAGCTGTCAAGTTCTCTGTGTCACCTGTCTCACTGTTACTTCATCTGTAAAACAGAGGTGATGATAAGACCAATTTAATATGCTTGTTGGAGGATTAAATGAGTCAAATGTATAAAGCTCTCAGAACCGTGACTGCCAAAAACTAAGCAGTATGTGTCAGTTATTATTGTTGAAAGGTAGACCGAAGAGGCCTCATCCTAACTTGTGTTGCTGAAGAAGAGCCAGCCCTCCCCCTTTTAAAGACTCTCCCCTTAGGAACTGCCTGATCTGATTAAATCATCTCCTGACTTACTCGCTACATCTTTGCTTCATCAGTTTTCCCTCTTCCCAGTTCATTCTCTGTCCCCAAAGATATCAACACTTGTTTCCTTACTGAGGAGGCCTCAGAGTTAAAGCTGGAGGTGAGCTGACACAGTGTTCCACAATTTTCGAATCTGAATGCTTTGCAGTTGCCACAGACCCACTCACAGTGCAAAATCTGCAAGGCCCCTGGAGCCATTTGTATGACTCATTCTGCAGTCACATACAACATTGTACTCACTATGCAGTAGCTACATGTCAGGGTGACATTTTTCACCATTAAAATCGACCTTATGTCACTACTACAGCTTCATTTTTTTTTTGCCTTTCTATATTAGATTTTAAAATGACAAAAATCGTACAGAATTTTATTAGTAAGAAATTCATAATCTTACACATCGCAACCTTTCTTTAGCTCATCCCTCTGTAACAACCAATGTTAACTGCCTTTTACTCCTTTCAGGTTCTTCTCCATAGTCAGACAAATGGCCTTTTCGCAAGATATTCTTATTTAGTATATAATACATGAAATTTAGTTTGGTTTTGTTTTAAAACAATATACTATAAACATCTCTTGAAGTCAGTGGCTATGGATACAGTATAACTTGTGCTTTTTTATTATAGTTTCAAGATATTCCAAGGCATGGGTATAACATAATTTATTTAGCATTTTCCAACTGGTAAACTTTCAAGTGCTTTCATGCTACAATAAACATCTTTGCCTAGGCGGGCAGATTGCCGGAGCTCAGGAGTTCGAGACCAGCCTGGGCAACACAGCAAAATGCCATCTCTACTAAAATACAAAAAATTAGCCAGGTGTGGTGGCGTGTGGCGTGCGCCTGTAGTCCCAGCTACTCGGGAGGCTGAGGCAGGAGAACTGCTTGAACCTGGGAGGTGGAGGTTGCAGTGAGCCAAGGTTGCACCACTGCACTCCAGCCTGGGCGACAGAGCAAGACTCCATCTCCAAAAAAAAAAAAAAAAATCTTTGTGTGTATATACATATACACATATACATATATATAAAATATATTTATATATATACAAAATATGTATACATATATAATGTATATATTCATATAAAGTGTTTTGTATTTCTGTAAATGAAATTAGAAAAAATGGGACTACTGAATCAAAAGCTGCTTGTCTTTTAATATATTAACAGTTATTGGCAGATTACTTTCCAAAATGATTTTAGCAAATCCCTCTCCCAGTGCTTGTTTTCTGAACCATTGCCAGAAGGAAATGTTTTCCGTTTTCTAATTTTTGCCAATCTGATAAGTTAAAAATGTCATGTCATTATGGTTTTATTTTGTGTTTTTCTTACTACAAGAGAAATTGAAAAATATTTTATGTTTGTTGATGTTTGGATTTTATCTTCCCTGACTGGTCTGTTGAAGTATTTTGTGAATCCTTTGCCTCTTTTTTTCTAGCTATTTGTACTATTAGTTTATAGGCTCTCTGTATATTAAAAATATTGAAACAAATTTAAAACACGAACAATAGAGTTGGAAAATATTTATAGTGCAGATGATAGTAAAAGCATTAGCAGCAATGGGTAATTAGAAAAAAACAAATGCTGGCTGGGCCTGGTGGCCCATGCCTGTAATTCCAGCACTTTGGGAGGCTGAGGCGGGCGGATCACAAGGTCAGGAGATCGAGACAATCCTGGCTAACAGGGTGAAACCCCAGCTCTACTAAAAATACAAAAAATTAGCCAAGTGTGCTGGCGTGTGCCTGTAGTCCCAGCTACTTGGGAGGCTGACGCAGGAGAATCGCTTGAACCCGGGAGATGAAGGTTGCAGTAAGCCAAGATCGACGCCACTGCACTACCGCATGGGCATCAGAGCAAGACTCCATCTCAAAAAAAAAAAAAAAAAAGGAAAAGAAATAATAAATTTGGTTGAAAATTTTAATGTAATCAAATATGTCTATTTTATACTGTATGACTCCTGGGTGGGCTGTTTTGTTTTAGAAGGTCTACCTTTCCCCACATTTTGCTAAATCTAAGACTGTACAAATATTTTCCAAGACTCTCTCCAATAATTCAATGTTTTTTATAACAAACTTTAATTTAGATTTTTAAAATTAGTGTTTAAAGTGAGACTTGAACTTTGTTTCTTCCAATGAATTTGCAAAAAATATCATCACTTGATACTTTAAAAGATTTTATGTTTGCATATTATATTTTCTAAGAGAGATATCTGTTAAAACTGAACAAAAGCCAGCTACAGAAATTGGGAACTGGGCTTTCTTTCATCCAGTATATGTTTATGTCTTTAGTTCCTAAATTTAGGAATCTTTTACTTCACTCTTAGGGCCTAGATTTATTTCATTTTTTTTCTTTTTGCAATTTTGACTTATATATGGGAAATGATTAGGAGCTCAAAATCTGAAGTCAGATAAGCCAAATTCCATGTATGTATGGTATTTAGCATGTGACCAGGAATTTATACAACTTTTATAATTCTTAGTTTCCTCATCTTTACAATGACATCAATGAAATAAATCTATAACATGGTAATCCCATGTAAGGATTAAATATAATAATGCATTTAAAGAGAATAAATACTTAAAAAATAATAAGCTTTCAACAAATGCAGCTATTATTGTTATAATCTATTAAAATATATTTTCTTACTAAGATAGGCCTGTATGCCTGATTTAGAACTTAAAAGAAATATCAGATTATTAAAGGATATATATAATGAACTAAAAGACTATTGCGTTCTAATATTAAAAATTCAGCCCAATGTGTTCTTTTAATTTACTCCAAAGATAACATCATTGATTATTTATGATTTATTATACTTTAGTTCTTTTAATTTACTCCAAAGATAACATCATACTTTAGTTCTGAAAGTTGTATCTGACTATTTTAACTTGATATGCTGAATGTTAAAATATAATTATTTAGCTCATATATTTTTGGAAGAAATTTTTGAAATATTTAACTTATAAAGCAGAAAACAATTAATCCCTGCCCCCTCAAGTCTTGCATCAAAAAAAGAATATAGTATACAGATTGGTTCCAACATATATCCTAGACTTTTTGTTGTCATTTACCGATGAAGTAAAAATAGAATCTGGTTCTTCTGTTTTAATTAAGATTCTTTTAGTTCTAAATAAAAATAAAATTCAAACTGGCTTGAAGAAAAGGGGAATTTTTGACTTTCCTAACTGATGAGTACTTGGGTACAGCAAGCTAATGTACTGTTGGATTCCGGGCCAAAATTATCTATGTCTTTCCATCTTTTGGTGCCATGTAACGCTGAGATAGCTTGCTTTCTCCCTTCCTTCCTTCCTTCCTTCCTTTCTTCCTTCCTTCCTTCCTTCCTCCCTCCCTCCCTCCCTTCCTTCCTCCCTTCCTTCCTTCCCTTTTTTTAAGACAGGGTTTCACTCTGTCACCTAGGCTGGAGTGCACTGGCTTAATCATGACTCACTGTAGCCTCTACCTCCTGGGCTCAAGTGATCTTCCCACCTCAGCCTCCCAAGTAGCTGGGACCATAGGTGCATGACACCAAACCCAACTAATTTTTTTTTTAGTATTTGTAGAGACACGGGTATTCCTGTGTTGCCCAGGCTGGTCTCCAACTTCTGGGCTCAAGTGATCTTCCCATCTCAGCCTCCCAAAATGCTGAGATTACAGGCATGAGCTGCTGTACCTGGCTAATTTTCTTTTTATAAGTACTTTTCCAGGGTGTTGATCACAATAACCACCAATTGCTCCAGGTTTACATTTGCCAGTTTAGGTGCCAATACAAAAACAAAACAAAACAAAACCAAAAAACCCCACATTTCTTTCCCAAGAATTACAAAGGCTCAGAGCTGACTGTACTGACTTTAATTGAGCCAGCTTGCATTGGGTAATATTTCTTAATCTGTTACTGTTATTCTAATAGGCCAGGCCCAAGTCTTCACTCTATTGCTGAAGTCTTCAGGTAGATTCCACTCCACCAGATACACATGGCCAGAGAGTACAGGGAAATAGTTTTCCAAGGAAATCTAAGATGCCATTACTAATTGTTCCATATCTTTACCAATAGGCAGTGGAGTTACTCCTTTTGATTTTAGCTTATTTACTGAGTATGAAATGGTACCTTATTGTGGTTTTAATTTACAGATTCCTATGACTAAAGATGTTAAGTGCCAGATAAGGTTGAGGACATGCTATCCCAAAATATAGCACCTTAATACATTGTATATCTAAACTTTCATGTGTTTATAGAGCATTAGTTCATCTCTATGGTAAAGTGTGCAAATCTTCGACTTCTTTTAAAAAATGGGATGGTCATCCTTTTACTGTTGATTTGTAGGTGTTCTTTATGTGCAAGTTCTTTGTCATATGTTACAAGAATTTTTCCTTAGCCTGTGGCTTGCCAATTCATTTTTATAATGGTGTGCTTTGCAGAGCAGACATTTTAGTTTTTTGTGGAATTTAATTAATTAATTTCAAATTATTTGTTTCATGCTGATTGTGTTCTGCTCAAGAAATTTTTGCCAAATCTAACTTTCGAAGATAATCTCCTGTTTTCTTCTAGAAGATGTATGGTTCTGGGTTGAATGTTTAGGTATATTATCCATATCAAAGTAATTTTTATGTTTAATATGAAAGAGTAGATGAGTGGAGTCTTTTCTGGTGTTTTCTGTTTTGTTTTGTTTTTTGTTTTTGCTTTGCTTTACTTTCCCCATACAGATTTCCAGCTGTAATAAAGTAACATATCCTAAAAAGGGTTTTCTTTGTTCATTGACCTCTCCATTCTGCTCAAATAATTGAATGTTTATTTGCCTGGCACTACCCTATCCTATAGCTTTATGGTAAGTCTTGACTCTGGATATCTGGTACTATAAGAACTCTCCTTTTTCAAAATTGTTTTAGCTACTGTAGATCTTTTATGATTCTATAACATTTTTACAATGAACTTATCTATTTCTTTAAAATGTTTTTAATGACACAGTTTTAACAGGAATTTTGTTGAATCTATAAGTCAATTTAGAGAGAATATGAATCACAACAATGCATGAACTATTAGAGCTTTCCACATATTTAGGTCTGTTCAAGTTTTTCTCAGTTCAGTCTTACAGGTATTTTTGGATAGAGATATCTTACATTTTATGTAAAATATAAGGTCAGGGGTTCTCAACCTTGGCATATTGACAGGTTGAATCAAATAATAGACATTTGTAATAAAAATTATTTGTAAGATATAAATAAATTTTCTTAATTTTGTTAAAGGTATCTATAAAAAATGACAGCAAACATTACACATAGTGATGAATTGTTAAAATAGTCTCATTAAGGGAGAAAAAAATCTGACAAGGATGCCTATTGAGAAAGAAAAGAAGCAATTCTGACAACTATAAGGTTGATGATCTGATACTCACAGCAAGGCTATGGTGTTTCTTCTTTACTATAAACAATTTCATGGAATACTCACATCAGACAAGGTCACTGTGAATGACTGTGATTGAGTGAGAAAAACAAGACTATTTCTTAATCATGTCTGAGCACAGAAAAAATAACAACACTCAGCAAATCACAAAACTAAACAAGCATGATGACCCCTGCATGCTAAATGAGCAGCTGCTAATTTTTTAAAAAAGCAATTACAGCCTTAGCCTAATTTCATATCACCTGCTTCCTAGATAAATATTAAGATACACAATTGTACAATCACCTCCACTTTCTTACAATACACATTCCAGAGGTAAACCTGCTTGGTCCCACTCTAGCCCAAATTTTATAACAATCTCCTCATAGTATCCTTTTAATGATACATCCCATTGTTTCCCCAAATTTTATGGTCTCTCCTGTTGCAACAAGTAATAAACCCAACTTTGTTTGATTCTTGTGATTTTGTGGTCTTCAGCTGTTGGGCATCTACACTACTTTATTGCAAACAATAAGCATTATTCAAAAAGTAAGGGAGAGGAAACTAGGCACTCAAAAAAATGTAGGAGAAGCAATATCCTCAGTAGGTGTCACTGAAAGTGAGAAGGTGAGGGTAAGATTCAGAAAAATGACTGATATGGTCTGGCTCTGTGTCCCCACCCAAATCTCATCTTGAATTGTGTCCAAATTGTAATCCCCACATGTTAAGGGAGGGACCTCCTGGGAGGTGACTGAATCATGGGGGCAGTTCCCCCAGGCTGTTCTCCTGATAGTGAGTGAGTTCTCACTAGATCTGATGGTTTCGTGAAGAGCTTTTCCCCACTTTGCTCTGCACTTCTCTCATTCTTTTTCTTCCTGCTGCCATGTGAAGAACAACATGTTTGCTTCCCCTTCCACCATGATTGTAAGTTTTCTGAGGCCTCTCCAGCCCTGCAGAACTGCGAGCCAATTAAACTTCTTTCCTGGCTAGGCATGGTGGCTCACACCTGTAATCCTAGCACTATGGGAGGCTGAGGTGGGCGGATCACCTGAGGCCAGGAGTTCCAGACCAGCCTGGCCAACAAGGCAAAACCCCATCTCTACTAAAAATACAAAAATTAGCCAGGCATGGTGGTGAGCTCCTGTAGTCCCAGCTACCTGAGAGGCTGAGGCACAAGAATCACTTGAACCCAGGAGGCAGAAGTTGCAGGGAGCTGAGATCATGCCACTGCACTCCAGCCTGGGAGACAGAGCGAGACTGTCTCAAAAAAAATAATAATTTTTTTTTTAATACCCTCTGTCCTTTATAAATTACCCACTCTCAGGTATTTCTTCACAGCAGCGTGACAATGGACTAATACAATGACTGAGGATTCAAGCCTCACATACAGTTGAGGGGTTGTGCTCTGCCAAAAGATGTTATGCAGAGGGCACTGGGAGCCTAAAATACAGCCAGGACCCCACTACTCAGCCTATGAGTCTTGACTTGGCACTCTTACACTGGGAGACAGAAGTACCTCTGAAAAGCTGTATAGCAGCACAGTGTAACTTAGCTATGGTACATTTGATAAAGAAGGCTTTTCTGTGAGCTCATGATGAGCTCCAGAGGGAGATGTAAAGAACTTCATGAGGATGAGAAGCTAAGGGATGAGGATTGGTTCACAAGTCTTGGGTTTCTTGTAGTGACTTAGGTAGTCACATAACATTTATGAAATGATCAACTCTGTCTCAAGTAGAATGCGGTATTGGAGTTATGAGATTTGCGGATGGGGTCCCTTTTACTAGGCGCATGCTGAGCATGGGCCCCCCTCTCCACAGCCTCTATCAGTGAGGTAGAGACCAGTCTTCTCAAAAGTCTTGTGTCTTTGGGTCTCCCGTCTATAAGAGGCACTGCAGCATCCACTTGATTTCTGCCAATTGTGTCATGGAGGCCAGGAGAAGGGATGATTTACTTGGTGTATAAGAAGTTCCTGGCTTTCCTCTTTAATTTCTGCTGTTGGAGGTATGGGGGCCAGGAGAAGTTCACAGAGAAGGATATGTTCTTTTTTGCTTTTAGATCTTATGCTAGGTCAGGGGTTCTCAACCTTGGCATATTGACAGGTTGAATCAAATAATGGCTATGTAAGAAAAATTATTAGTAAGAGAGAAATAAATTTTCTTAATTTTCTTAAAGGTATGTATGAAAAAATGACAGCAAACATTATACTTAGTGATGAATTGTTAAAATATTCTCATTAAGGGAGAAAAACAATTTGATGTGGATGCTCTTTCTTTTTTCTCTCTGATAGAAATACTCTCCCATTGGGTTTGACAAATAACTGATCTCTCCTCAAATTCCATTCAGAAATTAACTTTTCAGTGATGCTATCACTGAATTGAGCTGATTTCTTCCTCTTTGAACCCCCAATACTTTCATGATGGCACTGATCTCAAATAAATACAATTTATTTATGTACATATTTCTTTCTCCTTAGAGTGTGTAATATCTTTTATTCTTTTGTTTCCATCACTCAGTGTTTGAGTAATGATTCATATAGTAATATTAATAGTTCTTGATTATACTGAACCAAATGAATTGTACTGAGTTGATTTATAGATAAGCTAATGTTATCTAATGGAATGAATCTGTGATCACAGGCAGAAAACTCTGCTTTTTTTGTTTGTTTGTTTTTTTGAGATGAGGTTTCACTCTGTCTGTCAGGCTGGAGTTCAATGGCATGATCATGGCTTGCTGCAGCCTCCACCTCCCTGGGTTTAGGAGATCCTCCCACCTCAGCCTCTAAAGTAGCTAGGACTACAGGTGCACACCACCACACCCAGCTAGTTTTTGTGGAGACATGGTTTACCCTCTTTCCCGGGATGGTCTCAAACCCTTAGGCTCAAGTGATCTGCCCACCTCAGCCTCCCTTCCAAAGTGTTAGGATTATAGGTGAGAGCCACCACCCCTGGCCAAACTCTGCTTTCTAACTTTACCTGTGCTAACTGGTTTCATTTTTAGAAGCCTCTTAACCTCTGTGCATTTTTTTCCTAATCTGTAAAAATGAAAATATCAATTGATCGCTGACATTACTTTTGATATCAATACTCCATGATTCAGACTGATTTATCCCATGCTTGACCTTGCTAGCTGAGTTTTCATAATTTGCATAAGGAGCGCTGATGCATTCCTAGGCACCGAGGATCAAATACAATTGTATAAAAATTGATAATAAGGCTTTTGCTCAAGGATTAATGGCTAACTAGGAAGTCTGGCTATGAATACAAACATTTCCCAAGGCTACCAGATTTCTCACACTGACACAAAAACAAGCAAGAATGTAATTAATCAAGCTTTTATCTAGGTAGAATCCATACAGTGCACTTAAGTTCTACTGAATTACCTTGAATACAAAAAGGCTTACATGACTAGGCCAACTGGAACCTGTGATTGATTGGAATGATTTCAAAGCCTATACACATACAATTAACCCATGTCATTAAAGAGTAATTCCCTTTCTAGATTTTGAATTAAAAAATATTTGGCTGCCAGGAACCAGTTATCAAAACAGTGTGATTTGAAGTGATTTAAATTTCAACAGTAGCTCTAGCATTATGAAGATGTTTACAAATAATTGAGTTGCTTTTGAACTGTTTCCATAAAGAGCTACACTAGCTTATAAAACAAGGACTTTTCCATTATCAAAATTACACTATTTCTTCAAGCTGCTTTTGTAAAAGCGATTGGTGATTTTATTTTATATTACCAACTGGATAAAACAGTAGTATACTTTTATGCAAAGTAATCTAAAATACAAATAATATTCTTAGAAATATGTCAATTTTATCAACCAATATAAACTTATAATGTGTACATTACCATGGTGAGGACAAGTAATATGTTATTCCAAAGTGGTGCCTGCAGGTTTGTATTAATTAAGTAGCTATATATGTATTAGTCAATGTACTTGAAAGAGCGACAAGGGCAGTTCAGGTCATAGACTTTGCATTTCATAAGTTATTATTTCAATTTTGAATGAGCATAGATAAAGCATCAAATCACTGTAGAATTTTTCCAGCTGCCAAAAATTGCTACAATTATATTCAAATGATTATCAAAGTTTTAAAATTGTTTTCTAGGAAAAACAATTGCCTTTGAGTAAAGAATGTCATTTGTGTAAATGCTAGGTATTGGATCTATTCAGTTTGAGATCTGAACAGTGATCTTTTTTCCCAAATATCAGAACATATATCTACTCTTTTATTTTTGGTGTGAGGCCAATATAAACTACTAAAACCTTAAAGATGTTTTGGTACTAAAATGGCTCCAAGAAAACAAAGCATTTGTTCTTAGTATTATTCCATTTAACCAAGGCTATCTTCCTATATGAAAACATTGAATTGCTTCTTCTAAGTTATAGGGGAACTGATATTACCCTTCAGCATCGAGCAAAATCACTTGGGTGTTCTTGACTCTGACACCATGATGTATTAGTTTCCTACTGCAGCTATTTCAAATTACCAGAAACTAAGTGGTCAAGACAACACAAGTATATTATCTTACAGTTCTTGAGGTCAGGAGTTTAAAATGGGTTTCACTGAACCAAAATCAAGGTGCTGCATTCCTTCTGCTTACTCCAAAAATGTGTGTGTTTCCTTATCTTTTCCAGCTCTTAGCACTGCCCCAAGTCCCTGGCTTATGGCCCTTTACTTCATCTTCAATGTGCATCACTCCAACCTTGGCTTCCATTGTTATATCTATTTTTCTGACTTTTACACTTTTGCCTCTCTTAGGATCTTGTGATTACATTGGGCTCACTGGGATAACTAATCCAGGACACTCCTCCCATCTCAATTTCCTTAACTTAATCACATGTGCAAAGTCTCTTTTGCCATATAAGGTAACAGATCCACAGATTCCAGGAATTAGGACATGGATATTTTTGAGGGGCTATTTTTCTTTCACACATGGAACCCTTTGCAGTCTGGTGAAGCCTGCAGTTTTCTTCTCAGAATCATGTTTTCAAAGCCTAAAATATTGAAATATAGTAATAAAAATATTTTAAAATAAATGTATGCTCTAGTAATATATGTGCTTTTCAAATTACTGCATTAGATAATCATTGTAATGGCTAATAGTAGCCATAATAATTTCAAGGCAGTTAAGGGTTCTTTTTTTGTCTCACTTTAAAATAATCAGTGTGTTCCACTTAGTCATGGAGTCTGCTTACACTTTCTAATCAGGGATTTTGCTTATATTTTGATTATCCAATAAGCACATCTTTCTGGAAATTGGGCAATTTTAGGTTATGTGAAATTATGTGAAATTGTTTAACCAGGAAAGTCGATTTATAGGCATAAGAGTCAAATAAGAGTGGATTTTGTATATCAAGGCCCCTAAACACTATTAGAGCTTTACTGGATTTGTGGAAAAGGCAAGTGATTTGTGAATTAAAGTGCTCTGCAATAGTAATAGGAATGCTGAACTGTGGTGCCGAAGCGTTTCATATTAGCTTGTCCTTACCGACATAGTTGCCATCTCATTCCTCCATGTTTTCCTGTTTTCACCAGGGAGTCAGTACACTTCCATTTTTAGTGGTTTGAAATTCTATACATTTTTGGGGACATCTGTCTTGTGTATGTGCCTATACAATTTACATAAGACAGAAAGCTGCCGTGACTAGTTTGAGATTTTGATAACACTAATAAGACCTGCTATATTAATATTCTATTTTTTTTCTTTTCATGAGAACATTTTCTGTAAAGAAAGGAATCTCCATGTTTATTTTCATTTCTTTATTTTTGAGGAGAGTTGCAGCCTTGGTTAAATTACCGTGACAGAGCTGAGGAGTTCAAAATCTCAATTGCTGGGAAGATACGCTTATTAGACATTAGATAACATGTTTCTTTGATCAACCAAAGAGATAAATCTGAGTAAGTGTCTTGGGAGTCATAAGTGACATTTGCTAAGCGGAATGTTACGGCTGGATTGAAGGAAGTACAACTCAAGAAATGTTTTTTGTATTTGCCACTAAATATCATTAAAATGTTTGGCAATGTGCTATCAAAGACATGCTGAAGTGTGACGCACATAATAAAATATAAAATTCGAGTAATATGTTTTGAAGCATTAGAAAAATTACAGACTTAACCATACATTTTTATTATTATTTGCCACCCTTAGTGTTTCTTTAGCAGAAGTTTATTAAGAGCCACTTCTTAACATTCACTATGCTAGGTAGGCATTGGTAACACAAAGATGAATGTACTACAATTCTTCTTTGAAATCACAGTTTGGGTAGAGAAAGTTGAAAAATAAAAAAAAAAAAACAAACCACAGTGTATTCCAAAAGTGGAATAAAGATACATGTAAAATACTGTCTGAGATCAGAGAGTAAATAAAGCATAGTTCTAATTTTAAAATATTCCTAAATCTTTCAATATTGGATTATATTTTATAGCAACATATTGTTTTGGAAAAAGCAGGATTGGAATTCTGACTCTCACAGACCAAGCTCTTACAAGATGTCTATCTTCTTGAACCTCAGATGTAACACTCAGAATAATAATAGCTAATGCCTATAAAGCACTATGTACCAGGCACTGTTTCGAAGTCCTTTACATATATTATCTCATTTAATCCTCACAGCAACCCTTTGAACTAAATGCTACTGATGTTGTTTCCACTTTTCTAATGAGAAAAATGAGGCACAGAGAAGCTAAGTAACCTGACCAAGTTTACAGCTAATCAGTAGCAGAGTAGGTATTACAATCCAGTCAGTCTGGCTCCAGGGGCTAATCTCATATTTGTTATATTTTACAACCTCTCAAGCAAGAATTTAATAAGCTGCAACAATAATGACGATGATATATCCGTCTTAATTCAACATTTGGATTTCACAAGCCATGCACAAATAAATATTGTCCTTTTTATATTTTCAAAGACGAACTAGTATCCTTTGTCATATGATGTGGATGGTCAGCTTTCACTAGGTGCTTATGTACATAGTTTCTTTCTGTCATTTCTCACCCGTTTGTACTACCCTTTTTGTTGTTCTTTTTCACAAATAATTAGAGGAGTGCCCATTTCCAGATGGTTCTCTCTAATATTTACTTTCAAATCCTCATACAAGAACGGTCTAGCGGTTAGTAAGTTTCCTTGAGAGACCCTGAAGCAAGAAGGGGCTTGGAGGCAGAAAGATTCAAGTCAACACAGGGAGAGTTCTGCAATATTCACGTTGGCTCCTCAAGTGTTTGCTTCCTGCATGAGACACATATTCTCTGATCCCTAATTAATATATGAGATTTCAAAGTAGGGTATTGTGGGTTTACCACAAACAGCACATCTCCATTTTTATATTCCAGTTTATGTGACATTTTCCGTAGACCAGGCCTATAGATTTGGGGTTTATTTACCACATGTTTTACTTAACCAGAAACATCCTATTAAAAACATTCCATAGATAAACATCCTCCTCCTGGCCAATATATAATTAACTCAGAATTTTTTTACTCAGAGGTTTAGTTAACATGTTGACAAGGAGATTATACAGGGTCATCTGCCCGTTTTCATTTCCTTAGGGGTGTCCCCCAGTCAATTAGGGAAAAAGAAGCAAGGATCACAGACCAGTGCCCTATCCTCTTCCACATCACAACACATACAAATCTTGCAGTGTCACTGCGAGGATCAAACGAGGTAATGCACACAATGTGCCTGGCACATTGGTAAACAACATCGGATTTTACTCTCCCTTTCTCTCCATATATATGTGTCTGTATATACATATATATACACACACACACACACACACGTTCTGTATCAGTTTTAATGTGTCTATGTTAGTGAAGAACTACTTCACAAAATTCAAAAAAATATAAAATGAGTACAGTTGTTCTTTAGTATCCTTGGAGGATTGGTACCCAAACACCAACCCCCCCAATACCAAAATTCAAAGATGCTTAAGTCTCTTACATAAAATGGTGTAGTATTGACATATAACTTTCATGCATCCTCCCATACACTTTAAATCATCTCTAGATTACTTATAATACCTAATACAATCTAAATGCTGTGTAAGTCATTGTTATACTATTTTTTTTATTGTTGTATTTTCTGTTTTTTATTTTTGTAGAGACTGAATTTCATTACGTTGTCCAGGCTGGTCTTGAACTCATGGTCTCAAGTGATCCTCTCACCTTGGCCTCCCAAAGCACTGAGATTAAAGGTATGAGCCACCACATCCGGACTGCTATTGCTATTATTTGATTGTTTTATTTTCAAATATTTTTGATCTGTGGTTGGTTGAATTCAAGGATGCAGAACCCATGGATATGGAAGGCTGATGGTATACAGCAAAAATAAATTTTCCTCGAATCTCTTCCTGCTCCAGTCAACCAGTTCCCTTCTTTAGAAGCAACCACTGTTACCAGCTCCAAATTGCTCACATGGTTTTTAGAGATATTTCAAACATTTAAAAATGTCTGGCTTAAAAAAAAATGGACATTTAATCTCTTTGGGGGAATTCACCAGGGAAGAGGTGGTTCAAATGGTGGGTGCAATATTTTACTCTTGTGAGTGGTGAGTAATGAAATTAAAACAGGCACAGAAACCTGGGTTTTAGTCTTGTCTCTTCAATAATTAGCCATTGTCCATCTTGGCCAGGTTATTCAATTTCTCTGATTTAAGTTACACACACACACAAAATACTGTAACTGGATGGTTATATGTAAGGTACCTCTAAGCTGTAGCACCTTAGGATTTCCCATATAGCTCCATACAATTTTAGTAATGTGCCAGGAGTCTGCCCCAAGGAGAGGTTTACTTGAAGAATCTCAGATTAGTAATAATATTTTCTCTTTATCCAGTTACCAAAGTTGCCACCAAGAGGTTTGCACACTGGGAAAATCCTAAAAGCCATGGAAAATGCTATCGGGTTTAATAAAACGGAACTTTTTTCTTTAGAGGAGAGAGTGCTATCCTGAAGTGAGATGTGTTGAGACCTGTACTTCCTATGGAAATTAGGGTGTTCCACAGGTAAACTGCGATATGGTAAGAACTAGGTCACTTCAGATTATTGGACTGATCTTTGTAACTGTTGGAATAATTCCTTCCCAGGCTAATTAGGCAATCCATTAAAAACCTTTGACCTGATGCAGAGGGAGAAAAGAAAATTTGACTTAATTTAATTTAGAAACTCTGAGAATGCTTCATTTCATAAAAAGTAACAAACTGAAAGAAAAATTCTCTTTTATGCTTTGGAGTTGATAAAATAAAACCTCAGCCATTAGCTTACTAAGCATGTTTCCAAATCTCGTATAGAATTTAATTAAAGAGGAAGAAATTTGACTTCCATTTAAAATGGCAAACTACTGCATTTGTTCAACTCCACTACCAGAACTTTAAGTGGAAGAAAAAAGTCCATATGCAAATAAATAAAATAAAACTAAGACTAATCAAATAAAACAAACAAAATTCCAAAAATAAAGAACTGGAAGAGAAACTTCTTCTACATTGAAGTTAGGGAACAACTATAATTTCATATGAATATCCTAAGTAATGTCTGCACCATAGAAAATAATTAGGACCAAATTAAAAGATGATTTCAAGATTTGACATAAATCTCTAATACTGTCCAGAGCAATGTGCTATAGAAATGAGGAAGTTTCCAGAGAGCCTACTGACAGTGAATGACTGAAGGCATTAACACTTGTGAGTGTGGCTCAGCTATGGGCAGGATAGAGAACTTCTACTTAGAATCTATTTCTTCACTGCAGAGTAGGTGCGATTCAGGTCAGGCAGAAGGAGAGTACTTACCATAATATCATTTAGGTTTTTGTCTATTCGGTGGGAATAAAGACCAATTGTGTTTGGGAAATATTTCTAACTCAGCTCACTAACAATGTCTGGCAAAATCTGGCTCTAATTTACCTTTCCCGACTTGTTTCATGACTCGTAGCTCTCCTAACTCACCAGGCATTGGTTGAGTTGATCATCAATCTGGACAGCGCATGATACCTGTATTAACTTCATCTTTCTAATGATGACTTTGTGGTTAATGTGGTATTAACTTCTTGCTATGCTTCTTCCAATAATATGTACCTGTTGCAATTCTATCCAGACTTTAAGATCTACTCATAAGCAACTGTCTTGATCCACTGATCTTGGCTCCCAAAACACTTTTTCATCTTAAGTAGTCCTTTATATATTCTTTTATGACATTTAATGTTCTACCTCATAACAGTTATTTCTGTTGATGACTTCCGTCTTCTATGGTTCAAGTTTCTTAAGGTGGAAATCATGGCGGTTTTGTATTTATTTATTCTGCCTATCTGCTAGTACAGTTCTTTTTTTTTATTTTATTATTACTATACTTTAAGTTTTAGGGTACATGTGCACAACGTGCAGGTTTGTTACATATGTATACATGTGCCACGTTGGTGTGCTGCACCCATTGACTCATCATTTTGCATTAGGTATATCTCCTAATGCTATCCCTCCCCCTCCCCCCACCCCACAACAGTCCCCAGTGTGTGATGTTCCCCTTCCTGTGTCCATGTGTTCTCATTGTTCAATTCCCACCTATGAATGAGAACATGTGGTGTTTGGTTTTTTGTCCTTGCGATTATTTGCTGAGAATGATGGTTTCCAGCTTCACCCATGTCTCTACAAAGGACATGAACTCATCATTTTTTATGGCTGCATAGTATTCCATGGTGTATATGTGCCACATTTTCTTAATCCAGTCTATCATTGGAGTGAACTCCCATTCACAATTGCTTCAAAGAGAATAAAATACACAGGAGTCCAACTTACAAGGGATGTGAAGGACCTCTTCAAGGAGAACTACAAACCACTGCTCAATGAAATAAAAGAGGACACAACAAATGGAAGAACATTCCATGCTCATGGGTAGGAAGAATCAATATCGTGAAAATGGCCATACTTCCCAAGGTAATTTATAGATTCAATGCCATCCCCATCAAGCTACCAATGACTTTCTTCACAGTTCTTTAAATAAAAGAATCATTCCATGACTACTGCTGAATCTATCTATATTTTGATTTTTTAAATTTGAGACTAACGCAGACATGAAAAGCCTTTAACTCCCGAAAGATATTTTTTTCCCTGGACAGTGTAAGTCTCAACATTATCTCAGTAATAATGACCCACGCTACTGATTAAATACCCATAATACACTAGACATTATTACAAAATGTCATAAAAATCTCATAAAACGCCAAAGACATGAGAATTATTTCATTTTACAAACGTGTTCTACAATCTCTAAACAACTTATCACAACCAAAACAGCTACTTTTAATAGATACAGAAGTTGTGAATCAAAGAGATACAATACATTGCTCACCTATCCAATAAATAATTATTGGAAGCTAGTATTTTCTGATTTCAAAGCCTCTGTATTTTCTATACTATTTATTAGACTTTTTGATAATGTTTTCAATTGGGAAAAACTGAGCTATGTAAGAAAGAATGTAATATAGAAACTTTCAAAGAAAACCATGTTTGTCTTTCATTCAAATAATACTGACCTGCAAATATTATTTTATTTCTAAAAATAATTATTTTGCTAGTACTGTAGAAAAAGCTTTGTATTTTCTTATATCAGATTCTAATGTCAAAAATCCCTAAATGGTGGATAATCACATTGTTATTTCATTGTATACAATCATACTTATGAACTTATCTATTTTTGTATTTTGTTGAAAAAGCCCAAAGGATTGGTTAAACACGTAGATGGAGGCAGCATTAAATGAATAAAAGTTTAAAAAGTAAGTTGTACTCTCAGCAAAATGTACCAGATCCACAAACTACAGATAGGTTGAATTATTTTTAGGAAACTTTTCAGAAATAACTCATCTTGGATCAAGCTGTGAGCTAATTGACTGATTAAATTACAACTCAGAAAACACAGATCCTGAAAACTAAGTTATGCAAAATTTAATCTTGGGAACTCTAATCTGTTCATGAGATAGTATTGCACTGACTTATCAACTGATAAGAAATATCAAAAAGGCAGTGTGAAGAATGGAAATTGGTCTGTGGTGATGGAGAGGTGTTCTGATTCTAAACTGTTGGTCCCATTTGCTTAGATATAACTATCTCTAATATAAAGAAAATCAATTTATGAGAGTATTAGAGCTTGACAGATGCTCCTTTGGAATATCTCACCTTGTGGGTTATAACACTTAGCTCAATAAACAACATTTTTCTATAGTTTTCCAGAATCATCAGGAAAGGGTTAGCCTCTTCAGATAATTGGCTCCAATTATTAGGCTAAGATAATGTTAACTTCTCCTCCATTCAAAACAAATAAATTGGAATGCAGGTAAATCGTGCTGTGGTCAGAGTATCTGTTCAGTAATATTATTGAAACTTGGAGTCAGTGAGTACTTAAGTACTCACTTAGGACCACTGTGGGTCAGGTCTGGTCCTCCTGGTATCATTTTTTAGAAAATAGTAGGGGATAAACTAATTTTTTGGAAAATGATAGCATGAGAACCAGACCTGACCCACAGTGGTCCTATCTGAAGTAGGCCCTACTTTCATCTTTCCACCAGAGCTTAGGTCCACATTAAAGAACTGAGTAACAAAGAGTGGATTTTGAGTGTGTTTATCATGTGTGACCTGCAAAATGTTGTGGCTCTAAAGGAAAATTCATGTGCATTTTTATATTCCTTCCATTTATGAGCAGAATGTGAAGCAGAGTTGATGCAATTTGGATATGTGTCCCCACCAAATCTCATGTTAAAATATAATCCCCAGTGCTGGAGGTGGGGCCTGGTGAGAGCACCTGAGGTGTTTGACTTATGGAGGTGAATCATTCATGAATGGCTTAGTGCCATCCTTGATAGTGTGTGAGTTCTCCTGAGATCTGGTTTTCAAATGTCTGTGGCATCTCTCTTGCTTCTCTGTCTCTTGCTTCTGCTATCACCATGTGATGCACCTGCTCCTGCTTCGCCTTCTGCCATGAGTAAAAGCCCCATGAGGCCTTCCCAGAAGCTGAGCAGATGCTGGCACCATGCTTCCTGTATAGCCTGCAGAACCATGAGCCAATTAAACCTCTTTTCTTTGTAAATTACCCAGTCTTGTGTATTTCTTTGTAGCAATGCAAAAGCAGACTAACACAAGAGTCCTAAAAGTGTGCAATTTGTAAGCCTTAAAGCAACCATCAATGTCATCAGGGATGTCTGGGAATCAGGTAGCAGAATAAGGAAAGAGTGTGTGTGGCTTTGTTTTTGAAAGAAAACAGATGTAAGACTGGACAGCCCAAGTGCAGTAATATTTTACCTTTTCTTTTTGAAGTGTTTGTTTGCTTGTCTCCTTTTTTAAAAGAATGTACTAGGGAGAACCTCCCTAGAGTGATCACTATGCACAATAAAGGCAGAGAGCCACAGATTAAAGTGTACTCTGGAAGAGAAAGCACTGCTAAAAGAAAACACTTCAAAGTCTCTTTGTAAACAGTGAAGAGTCAGGAAGTATCCAGAGCCAGATGGGAATTGGGGGTGGAGACCAGGCCAGATTTTTGAAGGGTGCTTCCTGAGCCACACCGATCTCTTGCTAGTAATCATGACTGAGTGGGAGGAAGTCTTGCTGCAGCCTCTGAAGACCATGGGGCAGTGTGAGATTACCTGGCACTTCATGTACACTCTAATTTTTAAAGCCTTTATGTTAGTTAAAGCTCATCTGATAATATGCATGTGTTGTTTGCAAATGATGCTCATTAAAGAGAACAATAGAGTCCATCTTTTCAGATTCTTTAAAGGACTGTGAGTCTAAGTGTGTCTTGAATTTATTCCTTCCAGTGGGTTCTTGGTCTTGCTGACTTCAAGAATGAAGCTGCGGACCCTCGTGGTGAGTGTTACAGCTCTTAAATATGATGTGTCCAGAGCTTATTCCTTCAGATGTTCAGATGTGTCTGGAGTTTCTTCCTTCCAGTGGTCTCACTGACTTCAGGAGTGAAGCCGCAGACCTTCGCAGCGAGTGTTACAGCTCTTAAAGTTGGCGCATCCGGAGTTGTTTCTTCCCCCCGGTGGGTTCGTGGTGTTGCTGACTTCAGGAATGAAGCTGCAGATCCTTGCAGTGAATGTTACAGCTCATAAAGTTACTGTGGACCCAAAGAGTGAGCAGCAGCAAGATTTATTGTGAAGAGCGAAAGAAGAAAGCTTCCTCAGCATGGAAGGGGACCCCAGTGGGTTGCTGCTGCTGGCTCGGCTGGCCAGCTTTTATTCCCTTGTTTGGCCCCACCCACGTCCTGCTGATTGGTCCATTTTACAGAGTGCTGATTGGTGCATTTACAATCCTTTAGCTAGACACAGAGTGCTGATTGGTGAGTTTTTATAGAGTGCTGATTGGTGCATTTACAATCCTTTAGCTAGACACAGAGTGATGATTGGTGAGTTTTTATAGAGTGCTGATTGGTGCATTTACAATCCTTTAGCTAGACACAGAGCGCTGATTGGTGCATTTTTACAGAGGGTTCATTGGTGCATTTACAATCCTCTAGCTAGACACAGATTGGTACATTTTTACAGAGTGCTAATTAGTGCATTTACAATCCTTTAGCTCAACAGAAAAGTTCTCCAAGTCCCCACCTGACCCAGAAGTCCAACTGGCTTCACCTCTCAATCCCCTCTCTAAACGGGACACCCTAACTGCAGTTGCGAATTGGGTGATGACTGCTCTAGCTACTTCCTGCTGGATAGGGGCGAAGAAGGGGCCCTGCAGTTGTAGTGTCCTCCAGCGGGGAACTCTTTAGGCCAGTGAAAGGCCAGCGGGTCAGTCCAGGGGTCCTTGGTAGAAGTTGTTAGTTGGGCTCATTTGGGGTTCCATTTGTAAGACCATCTGTAGCTTGATGGCCTCGATCCTAGAGGAAACAAATTTTACAAGGAGGTTAAAAATACAGGGCCCAAAGGCAAGTAATAGTAAGATGGCTGTCACAGGACCTAGAAAGAGGAGAAGCCGTGTTGCCTAACTCCAGATGTTGGTATAAGAATTTGAAAGGTGTTGTCTGATTTCAGAAGTCTTTTCCTGTAAATACCGGGTGGCATCTCGTACTATACCTAACAGGTTAGTGTAAAAACAACACTCTTCCCCTAAGAAGGTGCAGAGTCCTCCTTTCTCAGCAGTAAGGAGGTCTAGGCCTTAGCAGTTTTGGAGAATCACTGCTGCCAAAGAGTCTATTTGGGATTGTAGAGTAAGCATAGATTTTGTTATTTCTTGCAAAGTATCTGAGAGGCGGATATAGGTTGAAGTTCCACATAAGAAGAATATGCGTTGGCTGGGTAGACAGAAATTTACCCTGGCTTTTAAAGGAATAGAGTACACTGTTTTTTCTTTACTACTTCTATCTGTTTCTCTCTCTTTGACTCCTTCTTTGTCTCTTCCTCTCTTTCCTTCTTTCTGACTTTCTGTCTCTGTCTCTTCCTCTCTCTGTCTCTCTCTGACTTTCTGCCTCTTTCTCTCTTTCCTTTCTGCTGGTCTTTCCCTGCCTCTGCCAGCCACTTATGCTGCTGTTCTCCTCTCTCCTTCCCCTTTCTGATGGCTTCGGCAGTATAAGACTGCCATCTCCTTGGGTTTTTGCACTGCATGGAGTAACTCTGTGATTTCTTTGTGGTATTTAATGGGGGTTCCCCCAGAGGTTAGGAACTCCCTTTCTTTCCATATTGCAGCATGGGCATGTAGGATTAGATAAGCATACTTACTATCTGTATACACATTTATTCTTCTTCCCTTTCCCAGTTCTAAGGCTCGGGTAAGTGTCACTAGTTCTGCTAACTGGGCACTGATTCCTGGGGGAAGAGGCTTACTTTCAAGTACTGTTACTAACTATGGCATAATCTGCCCTTTGTATCCCATTCTCCACAAATGAACTTTCATCAGTATATAGGTTAAGGTCAGGATTAACTAAGGGGACTTCTAAGAGATCCTCTCGGGCTCAGAAGTCTGGACTATAATTTGTTGGCAGTCATGCTCGATTTGTTCCCCATCCTCTGGGAGAAAAGTGGCAGAGTTGAGGGCTGCACATGTGCATATTTGAAGCACCGGTCCCTCAAGGAGTAGTGCCTGGTATCTAAGCAGGCAGTTGTCTTATAGCCATAAACTTCCTTTGGCACCTAGTATGCCATTTACATCATGAGTAGTCCAGACAGTGAGTTCCTTTCCTTTTATTATTTTGATAGCCTCTGACACTAAGACGGCCACCGCTGCAACTACCCATAAACAGTGAGGCCAGCCTTTTGCTGCTATATCAATTTCCTTACTTAGGTATGCCACTGGTTGTGGGGTTGTCCCACGAGTCTGAGTAAGGACCCCAAGAGCTATTCCTGCTCTCTCTGTGATGTATAAAGAGAAGTTTCGTCCTGTGGTAAGGCTTAAGGCTGGAGCTTGAGTTTGTTCCTTCCAATGCCCAGACTTCAGGGTGATTCCCTCCTCAAGCGGGGGGCAACAAATGGGTAACTTGTTCCCCATATTCATGTAGACAATAGCTCCAGCTTTGGCTAATATGTCACTCCCTAATAAGGGTATGGGACTTTCAGGCATAACAAGAAAGGCATGTGAAAAAAGCAAAGTCTCCCAATTACAACTGAGGAGGTGGGAGAAATACCTGGTTACAGGCCATCCCAGGATTCTTCAGATGGTAACAGACCTTGAGGACAGCTGTCCAGGACAGGAGATTAACACTGAGAAAGCCTCTCCAGTGTCCAGAAGGAAGTCAATTTCCTGGCCCTCAATGGTTAAATGTACCCGGGGCTAGTGAGGGTGATGACATGAGCTGGCGCTTGCCCTGGCACCCTCAGTCCTGTTGTTGGATCATCTGGTTGGGGGCTTCTGGCCCAGAGAATCTTTGTCCTCTGGGGCAATGCTCCTTCCAGTGATTGCCTCATCACAGTGGACATGGGCGAGGGGGCAACTTGTTTCTCAAAATAAAGTTATATTCCCCTGGATGAGGAGCATAGTCAAGACCCTTTATCCCAAGGCATCTCTGCTATTATAATTTCCAAATTTCTTTTTAAGTGTGGGCTTTATGCCATTCAAAAACACATTAATTAAAATATGTTTATAATGAAGTATAAATGTACACTTCAACATGTATAATAGTAGGGGATAAACTAAAGACCATTATAACCTTAATTTCTAGATTGGTTGGAATTATATGATCATAATGTTTCTGATATTAAATACAAGGTTGACATATGTAAGCAATTTTTTTTTCTTTTGAGATGGAGTCTCACTCTGTCACCTAGGCTGGAGTGCAGTGGCACAATCTCAGCTCACTGCAACCTCTGCCTCCCGGGTTCAAGCGATTCTCCTGACTCTGCCTCCCAAGTAGCTGGAACTACAGGCATGCACCACTATGCCCAGGTAATTTTTGTATTTTTACTAGAGACGGGGTTTCACTATGTTGATTGGCCAGGACGGTCTTGATCTCTTGACCTCGTGATCCACCCGCCTTGGCCTCCCAAAGTACTGGGATTACAGGCGTGAGCCACCATGCCTGGCCCATATATAAGCAATTTTAAATGAAACTCCACTGTGCTAGAGATGGGAATGCAACAAATAAAGTTTGCAAATCTTCTTAGATACCCAGAAATTTTGCACATTTGAAAAACACCTTTCAGGCCTACATTTTCTCTTGATTGGGAGACCAATCTTAATGAGGCGCTGAACAAGACAGTCTGCTCTCTACCCTCCTTATCCTAGAATCATCTAGGCTAATATTAATAGGATTAGTTCTTTATAGATTTTATTTATATAATCTGTATTACTTGTTAAATGTTTAGATTGCAGAAATTGAATGTTTTGGGCAACTGAAGATCTTAGGTGAAACTGGAAAAGAAAAGTACTGTATAAGCAACAATCTCATTAGGGACCAAACATGTTCAGAGGGGCTCCAGTCCTTCAGGGACCAGATTCTCATTCTCTGCTTTTGAGTTGCTGTGATGAGAGATGAATACAGAAAGTGTACATAGATGGGACTTGCAAGGTGATATTTTCTGAGACAAGCAAGGGGGACAATAATGAGAGAAAGGCAGCATAAATGAGATGGATTTGAGACATATATATATTTTTCGAAAAAGTTCTACAAAAGGAGACAAAATTATGGTCACCGAGAAAAGTCATATTACAGTCTCCCCAGTGGCAAAAGAGGGATTAAGTTCACTTTTGAAGGAAAAATGGCCAGTTGGACTGCTTCAGGTTGAAGTAAATCATTACTAGACAGAGGATAAGACAAGCTTATAAGAGTTAAAGTCAACCAAGCCAGAAACAATGGATATAAACTAATGATGTGGAAATTTTCAGACAAAGAATACAGATTTGAGATAGTCTGGTATAGAATACAGGAATACAGAAGAGCTTTGTGTGAAATATTTAAAGAAATAAGGGATGCAATCACAGGGATGGGCAAACATTTTTAGAAAATTTAAACAAAATGTATAGAAGTCACAAAAGCAACCCTCTAGCTAATTATTGAGATGCTATAGAATAGAAAAGTGTTCACTGCCACTAGAGTGGAAGTTTAAAACTATTTAAACAATAGCATTGTTTAAAATTGTACAATGGTGTATTTTTTAATTTTTTAATTTATTTAAATTTATTCTTCTTTAATAATAATTTTCTCATTTAAAAAAAAATAGAGATGAGGTTTCACTATGTTGCCCAGGCTGGTCTCAAACTTCTGAGCTCAAGTGATTCTCGGTCTCTCAAACTGCTGGGATTACAGGTGTGAGCCACCATGCCTGGCATACAATGGTGAAATTTATAATGTATTATATTCAGGGGTAAACTAGCATGAAAAATAATGTGGATCTCAGCCAAAAATAGACGAAGCAGGAGTCTGCTTGTTAGTTATAATCGTTATGAATGTAGTCAAATTGACTTTGCCCATCAAAAATAAACCATTTGGGCCAGGCACGGTGGCTCACGCCTGTAATGCCAGCCCTTTAGGCTGAGGCGGGCAAATCACTTGAGGTCAGGAGTTTGAGACAAACCTGGCCCACGTAGTGAAACCCTATCTCTACTAAAAATACAAAAATTAGCTGGGTTTGGTGGTGGGAGCCTGTAATCCCAGTTACTCAGGAGACTGAGGCAGGAGAATTGCTTGAGCCGGGGAGGCAGAGACTGCAGTGAACTGAGATGGCGCCACTGCACTCCAGCCTGGGCAACAGAGCAAGACTCCATCTCAAAATAAATAAATAAATTAATTAACAAAAATAAACCATTGGATTAGGAAGTCTCCTCTTTAAAGAACTTTTGGGAGGTTGCTAATAAATGTCTTGAGCTTACCCTTTGTTTATATTTCAGTTTCCTATCTTCTTCTGTTTCTTATTTTATTCTGATAATTGATTTTATAGCCTAGTGAAATGAACTATTCAGATATAACATCTATTTCATCCACATCTTGTTGGGAAGGAGAAAATTTACACAATGTACTTAATTTCATTTGGTTCTTAGTTTGAAAATCCCTAAAAATTTAGGTTTATTCTAGAACATGATTGAGTCAAAACTTGTAATATTGACCCTAGAATTCACCTAAACTCAAGGAAAATACTAGAATAGAGCTGGGTTTCCGCTAAGTCAAATCCAGAACCAAATTTATTTTCTCTGTTCAAAACGAATGAGATCGTCTTATTTGTTTTCAAAAGAAGTTACGAAAGGAAGACAACAGCACAACTGTGGTAGCTGTCACAGCTTCTTACAATGATCATTTGTGCTTGAAAATCAGGTGGACATTTGCTATTATTAGAAGACGTATCAATCTAGTAACCGCAGGATAGATTACTATTTCAATTTTTTTTTTTTTTTTTTTTTTTTTTGAGACGGAGTTTGGCTCTTGTTGCCCAGGCTGGAATACAATGGCGCGATCTTGGCTCACCACAATCTCCGCCTGCCAGGTTCAAGTGATTCTCCTGCCTCATCCTCCGGAGTAGCTGGGATTACAGGCATGCGCTACCACGCCAGGCTAATTTTGTATTTTTAGTAGAGACGGGGTTTCTCCGTGTTGGTCAGGCTGGTCTCAAACTCCTGACCTCAGGTGATCCACCTGCCTCGGCCTCCCAAAATGCTGGGATTACAGGCTTAAGCTGCCGTGCCCGTCCAGGTTACTATTTCGAGTAAAAACTTAATTTTAAGAAATGTGTTCCTGAACTATAAGCATCGAATTAAATACTTGTAAACAAGAAATAAATGAGTTCAAACCATTTAAAAACATATTCCCCTTAAGAAATGTTTAGTTTTCCCTAGAATAGCCTCATCGCAATAAAGATGTGGCCTGTCAGAAAAGATCTTGACAGGTCAGGGTGACAGTTCTACTTAATAATGCAGTCGTTTCTAAAAAACAATTCTTTGAAGCCTGTAAAAGACATTAATCCCATTTCTTCATTTTGTAGATGAAGAAAGTGGAAACCAGAGAGGTTAAGTAAGTTGCTTAAGATTTCATAGTTACTTAATAATAAAATCAGAATTTCATATAAATTGACTCCACAGCACATGCCACACTCAACTACCTGTTTGTATACTAATAAATTCATTACAACAGAAGGTGATACTGTAATTCTTCTGGTGATCCTAATATTCAAATCCAATAGTTACAATACCTCATTGTCAGCATTAAGGTACCTGATAAATGAAAGATATCAGAAAGTTGAGCAAGAGAGGATGAATAATCTTACCTGATTAAGCCTAGAGAACCGCCTTTGCTCCTCTCTGAGAACATTTTTCTAAAAATGACTTTAATACTCTTGTCTGTCAAATAAGTAAAGAGTGTCTGTCATCTGCATCCTTCTGGATAAACACTGACAAATACTTATTCAATGCTTTTCATTTTCGCTATTCTTTATTTGTCTCCAAAACTCCTGTTATCATACAATCTCATGTTTGCAAAATGTTAGAGTTCCCAAGAGTGCAAATTTTCGTGCATTAGCTATATTTTTGGTAGATGATTATTCATCACCTTAACATTATAAGTAAAATTTTCTCCAAATCATAATTTAAGATGGATTTTACTTGCTTCTTGTCACTGGGCTTGATTCATGCACACTTTAGTTTCACATAATTGCCCATTCTTGTTTCAGAATTTATCTTTTCTATTAGTACTAGAGTTCTTTATTAATGGATTTATGTGTGATTTATCACTTGACAGATATTTGTCATGACCTAGTTAAATTTGGGTCATTGCACCAGATCTTTTTGGAAGCATAAAAAACGAATATGGAGCTACGGTTCCTACCTAGCTCAAAGAACATTATCTCTTAAAGTATATTTGTGGTTAAATAAATAAATCACTGGATTTTGAATTTTTTAAATTAATTTCTCCTAAACAAAGGAAACATGCATAAAATAGTTTATAAGCAGCTAGGAAAGGTGGATCATGCATAAAAATAAGTTAGAATTTACAATTTTTGATTAGTATATGTAAGATACAAACTAAGTAACATGAAGGGACAAATAAATCAATTCCTTCATTGGAGACATAAATGTCAGGATGGGTAATCATCCTGTGAGGAATTGTGTGTTTTAACAGTTGTTGAGTTCATGCATGTTCATTGCAACACTATTCACAATAGCAAAGACATGGGATCAACCTAAATGCCTCTCAGTGGTGGACTAGATAAAGAAAATGTGGTACATATACACCATGGAATACTTTGCAACCATAAAAGAACGAGATTATGTCCTTTTCAGGAACATGGATGAAGCTGGAGGCCATTATCCTTAGCAAAGTAATGCAGGATCAGAAAGCCAAATACCACATGTTCTCATTTATAAGTGGGAGCTAAATGATGAGAACACATGGACACATAGAGGGAAACAACACATACTGGGGCCTATCAGAGGATGGGAGGAGGAAGAGGATCAGGAAAAATAGCTAATGGGTACTAGGCTTAATACCTGGGTCATGAAATAATCTGTACAACAAACCCCCATAACACAAGTTTACTTGTATAACAAACCTGCACATGTACCTTTGAATTTAAAATTAAAGTTAAATAATAAAAGAGCTGTTGAGTTAAATATTTTAATATAAATTCGAGAGGGAACTCATGAAAATACTGAGAATTATGTTATGAAACCAAGGTTAAAAGTAGGAGTTGAAGATAAACATTCAGATTATTGTTGTAGAAACATAAATGGATATGATATCAAATGGGGTTTCCGTGGTAGATATAGAAGAACCAAGAATTTTAGCTTACAGTTCTAATATTTTGAAAGGTGTAATTACCTTAGTTTTAAAGGCAATTTTTTCCATCATTAAGCAATTATGTTATTCTATTCTCTTCTTGATTTAAAAGAGATTTTATATAAAGCTAGGAATTTAAGGGTCCAGTTATGGCATAGCAATACAAAGTTGTTTTAGTGCCGTGATAGAACATGGAATCATCTATAAAACATAACACCCAAGGAAAATCGGCAAAATGATTGTTCTGAGTATTTCACTTTCTCAGATGGTATAGTGGGGAACTAAAAGAATAAACTTCAGGGTCAAAGCCTGGGTCCAAATCCTATTTCCACCACTCACTTTTTGTAGGGCTTTGGACAAGTTACTTAACTCTGTCTGAGCCTTTGTTTTTCATCTGAAAATGTGAATAAAAATATCAAGCTTCAACTTGGTATGAAGATTAAAGTAAATTTATATCGTGTGTAAGTAGCAAGTGCTATGACACTGACTTTTAACATACCGCTATTATTGTTATTATTATGTAATGGCAAAGTTATTTTTTTGGGATTATTAGTATATCAAAATGGTGTTGTTTGAGCCTTGACAGTTATGGTAATCAAATGTTGATTGGTTGCCAACATTTAATGGATCCACATTAGTAAGAAAATAGAGAACTTAAAATAATGAGAAAAGAATGCTAAATTTCAAGAAAATGTATAGAGATACAGTTTACTAAAGCATTTATCATTAAATTTCTAAAGTCCATACATTTAGAAGTAGGTTATATTAGTTTATGCCAACCAAAAGATATAAGCATAAAACACATTTTTTAAAATTATTCTTGATGTTATCCCTTGAGAAGTTCAAGTCATTTGTTAAGATGCATCATTTTCTTCTTTGGATCTCACAATGCAAGTTCTTAATAATTGCAGTTCTTCTCAATTCATAATTTTAACTGATATAAGATAGGCCCATGTGTGCGCACACACACATGCATACATTTATCTGTATACCAAGTCCAAGGTTAATATTAGTTAGGGTAGGCTAAGCTACAATAAAAATACACCTCCAAAATTTAGTAATTTAAAGAACAAGAAGATTATTTCTTTCTCCTGTAACAGTACAAGGCAGGTATCGAAGTCAGAGCCTTTCCTTCATAAAATTATTCACTGACAAGGCTGACAGCTTCTCTGCCATCTTGGACATGTTGCATCCAAGGTCACCCAGGGTATTGCCATCCTATCAGCTGGAAGGGGAAGAGAACATGCAGGGACATTATGTAGGAGACTTTATGAGCCTTCAATGGATGTGACTGATTAACCTCTGATCACATTGCAATGGGTAGAACCCAACTCACACAGCCAAATCTGACTGCAGTGAAATAATCTTGTTTGGTGCCAAGAAAGAAGACAATGGATTTTAATAAACCTCCAGCAGCCTCTGTCACATTTTTCAATAGGAAGGCAAGCATGTTTAGTTGAAATGGTCTCTGTATTCACTAGTTACTTTTGGGAGATATGTCAAAGGCATACAATTTGTTCTGTTTCAGTTTCATGGACATGTCATTTCCTGATAAAAAATGAGACAATATATCCCAAAACTTGATGTAAGTTCATTGGTAAATGTTAACCAGAGTAAGGGCAAAGGAACATTATGTCTATTAGTTTGAAAATTGACCCCTAAATGAAACCATCAACCCATGGCAATTTCATGTTCCCCTTAGCTCATCATGGTAATGGAAATGAATTAGCTTTTCATGGGACAAAAATCTGTACTTCAAAAACGTGCTTCATACCAGGAATAATTTTCTTAGGTTTTCATGTTCATTTTTAAAAAGCAAATGTTTTTCCTGATTTTAACCCCTTTACCACACTGTTGGTATTGTGTTTTTAGTGAATGGTATGCAATTATATGCAATAAATAACAGATCAAGTCATTTCACTGTTTACACTCCTATTTAGTGAAAATTCCTATATAAAACACCCACATTTTTTTCCTGAATAAAGCTAAGCCTGCAAGCAAAATAAATCAATACGTGAAGGGAAAATCTGAATTTAGGCTGGAATTTTCTAGCTAATTAACTGGCCATGGGGTTTGAACCTTGGATGCTGTTGAAAATGGCCTTAGTTCTCTATTTTCAGGAGATGTTTCAAATAAAAGCTCTAATAGCTGCCCGTTTGCTTTCTTGCTACTCTCTAAACTCTGTCTGAGACTATTCTTTGTCCTGAATCAGGTTTGCATGGTTAGTGCCCATTCAACCTAGCAATCACCCTGATATTTATTGATATTGAAAAGCAATTATATATAATGTTCGTTACAGGAGGTTGCTTTACAAGATATAAACAAATACAAGACAAAATAAGATTCCTCTTCCCCCAAATTTACAGTCTAATAAGGACTCTAGACCACAAATAGTTAATTAAACATAAATCACTAGGTGAATAGACAGAAGTTGCTCATCAGATGTTGAGGGAAGGAAAGGTCGCTGAGATCTGTGACAGAAAAGATACAGACCTTATAGTCTTTATGTTACCATTGCCAATGGCATGTAGATTGCCAGTTTTTTAATGTATATCCTGTTACTTGCTAAATATTCACCTTAATCACCCATCATGTTTAAGTATTTAGCTAAGCACTATACAACCACTAATAAGACACAGTTCTTTTTTTTTTTGAGATGGAGTCTCCCTCTGTTACCCAGGCTGGAGTGCAGTGGCACGATCTCGGCTCATTGCAACCTCCACCTCCCAGGTTCAAGCGATTCTTCTACCTTAGTCTCCCGAGTAGTTGGGACTACACGCATGTGACCACGCCTGGCTAATTTTTTGTATTTTTAGTAGAGACGGGGCTTCGCTGTGTTAAACAGGATGGTCGCAATCTCCTGACCTCGTGATCCACCCGCTTGGCCTCCCAAAGTGCTGGGATTACAGGCGTGAGCCACGGCGCCCGACCGAGACATAGTTGTTGACCTCTGGAAGTTTTCAGTCTATTGGGAGAGACAAACTAAATACACAGTTACAATAAAATGTTACTATTTGAAAATTGCAGCATGCAATTTGGAGGACTGAGGAAAAGGTTAATGGAGGAAGTAACTTTACTGAGATCTAAAATGTATTTATGTCCCATTATTATTGAAGCAAATCTAGCTAGCATAAACTCCACTTTACATATTATTTATTTAAAAGATACTTGATTACACTAAGGCAAACAATTTGGAGTGTTTGTAAAATTTTGGGAAAGACTTCCAAATGCATCAAACAGTCCTTTTCAGAATTTCTTCTAACCATGCCCAGTATATTTTGCCAGCAAGGAAATATGCTTCAGGTTACAATAGGTAAAACCAAACAAACCAAACAAAATAGATGCATTTTACCCAGAAGTTTTACATGAGTGACAACCACTAAGAAACACTTTAGGAATTAACTATAAAATAACATTCTAACTATTGACATTCTAGTGATAAGGTATCTAAAGAGGCTCAAGGAGGCATATGGCCATCACTGCCCCAATATAACTCTGTAGTGATGTCACTTTTTTTTAAAATAAATAACAATAGGAAATCTATATTACTGGTACTTTACCAAAACATTTTAGCTAAATGAATTAATTACATCTAGGTAAGCCTTTTCTCTGTTGGTAAAGTTTCTAAGACCACAAAACCATTTTAGATATCTAATCATTTATTTAATTTTCTAATTTCTGTATCTTGAACTGTGACTAATAACTGATTTTGAGGAGTATATGTATGTGTGTATGTATGTATGCATTCATGTACACATATATATGCACACATGTATCAGGTAGAAAGTTGCAAGAGGACTGGGCAGGTTTACACAATGATGTGGTTGAAATATATGCAGGATTCTATAGGCTAAAGTAAATAGTTTGAATTTTAATCTGAGTATGATGGAACTGGAGAGTTTTGAGCAGAGGAGTGACATGACCCGATTTAGGTTTATAAAAGGTCACCATGGCTGCTGTGCATATGCACTTTGGGGGACAAAAGTAGAAGTGGGATAATCAGTTTGGTTACATTTACAGACTTCCTAATGAGACATAATGGAGATTCCATGGACTTGAGTATTAGCCATGGAGACAGTAAGAAATAGATATATCCATGTGTTGCCTGAAAGATAGCCGGATATACTCAAGCAAATACAGTAATAGCAAAGTAAATCAGCATCTCTTTCTGCCAGATATAGATTAAATTCATATTTTAAGCAAGCAACAATTTTTTTTTAAAATATGCAATGATTTATTAGGAGTTAGAGAACATAAGCCATGTACACTTTGGTTCATGCCAATTAATCCTCACAGGGTTCACAGAAATTGCACACCGGGTTCTGCACAGAAAT
The DNA here is from genome assembly GCF_028858775.2 of Pan troglodytes. NCBI lineage: Eukaryota > Metazoa > Chordata > Mammalia > Primates > Hominidae > Pan > Pan troglodytes. Next base: position 165,135,105 of record NC_072401.2, on the reverse strand, counting down.
ATAGGTATAATGAAATATTAATCAGACTGCACTTTCGCCCACTTCCTTCTTGCTGAAGTCACGTAGCACTAGATACTGATTGTTCCCATAGGTAGGATTGCTCACAATAGGATCATAAGACCATTTAAGAATTGATTTGCATTCACATTGTTCTTATAGACAGGATCTTTGACATTAGAATCATAAGATTTTGTTTATGGATTGCTAAAGGTGTTTTTGTGGATCCCAAATTTCGGTAAAATAGCTGATGCCAACCAGTTTAAAGACTCTTACAGAGGAACGGAATCAGCACGAGAATATAACTTCTTCATCTCCCTGTCCCATGACTTCCCTCTGCATTCTTTGACCAATTAACAATCTCCGCATTTCAATCCCCTCCAAAACCTTTTAAATCCCTAGCCCCAAACTCCCTGGGGAGATAAATTTGTGGTTTCCTCCTGTATTAGTACGTTTTCACACAGCTGATAAAGACATACACAACAATGGGAAGAAAAAGAGGTTTAATTGGACTTACAGTTCCATATGGCTGGGGAAGTCTCAGAACCATGGTGGGAGGCAAAAGGCACTTCTTACATGGCAGCCACAAGAGAAAATGAGGAAGATGCAAAAGTGGAAACCCCTGATGAAACTATCAGATCTCGTGAGACATTTTCATTATCATGAGAACAGTATGGGGGAAACCGCTCCCAAGATTCAAATTATCTCCCACCAGGTCCCTCTCACAACACGTGGCAATTATGGGTGTACAAGTTAAGATGAAATTTGGGTGGGGACACAGAGCCAAACTATATCATTCTACCCCAGCCCCTCCAAATCTCATGTCCTCACATTTCAAAACCAATCATTGCCTTCCCAACAGTCCCCCAGAATCTTAACTCATTTCTGCATTAACCCAAAAGTCCACAGCCCAAAATCTCATCTGAGACAAGGCAAATCCCTTCCACCTATGAGCCTGTAAAATTGAAAGCAAACTAGTTACTTCCTAAATACAATGGGAGTACAGGCATTGGGTAAATACAGCCATTCCAAATGGGAGAAATTGGACAAAACGAAGTGGTTACAGTTCCCATGCGAGTCCAAAATCCAGGAGGGTAGTCAAATTTTAAAGCTCCAAAATGATCTCCTTTGACTCCAGGTCTCACATCCAGATCACGCTGATGCAAGAGGTGGGTTCCTATGGTCTTGGGCAGCTCTGCCCCTGTGGCTTTGCAGGGTACAGTCTCCTCCCTGGCTGCTTTCACGGGCTGGCGTTGAGTGTCTGTGGCTTTTCCAGGCAAACGGTGCAAGCTGTTAGAGGATCTACCATTCTGGGGTCTGGAGGACGGTGGCCCTCTTCTCACAGCTCCAATAGGTGGCGCCTCAGTAGGGACTCTGTGTGGGGCCTCCAACCCTACATTTCCCCTCTGCACTGCCCTAGCAAAGGTTCTCCATAAGTGCCCTGCCCCTGCAAGGAACTTCTGACTGGGCATTCAGGAGTTTCCATACATCTTCTGAAATCTAGGCAGAGGTTCTCGAACCCCAGTTCTTGACTGCTGTGCACTCACAGGCTCAACACCACGTGGAAGCTGCCAAGGCTTGGGGCTTGGACCCTCTGAAGGCATGGCCTGAGCTCTGCGGTGGCCCATTTCAGCCATGGCTGTAGTGGCTGGGATGTAGTGCACCAAGTCCCTAGGCTGCACACAGAATGGGGACCCTGGGCCTGGCCAGTGAAACCATTTTCTCCTAGGCCTCTGGGCCTGTGCTAGGAAGGGCTGCCTTGAAGACCTCATTTATTACTTTTGACATGCCCTGGAGACAATTTCCCTATTGTCTTGGGAATTAACATTCAGCTCCTCCTTACTTATGCAAATTTCTGCAGCCAGCTTGAATTTCTCCTCAGAAAACGGGATTTTCTTTTCTATCGCATTGTTAGGCTGCACACTTTCTGAACTTTTATGCTGTTTCCCTTTTAAAACGGAGTGTTTTAACAGCACCCAAGTCACCTTTTGAATGCTTTGCTGCTTAGAAATTTCTTCCACCAAGATACCCTAAATCATCTCTCTCAAGTTCAAAGTTCCACAGATCTCTAGGCATTTTGCCCCTGCGGCAAAATGCCAGCAGTCTTTTTGCTAAAGCATAACAAGAGTCACCTTTGTTTCAGCTCCCAGCAAGTTCCTCATCTCCATCTGAGACCACCTCAGCCTGGACCTTATTGTTCATATCACTATCAGCATTTTTGTCAAAGCCATTCAACACGTCTCTAGGAGATTCCAAACTTTCCAACATTTTCCTGTCTTCTTCTGAGCCCTCCAAACTGTTCCAATCTCTGCCTGTTACCCAGTTCCAAAGTTGCTTTCACATATTCTTTCGGGTATCTTTTCAGCAACGCCCCACTCCACTGGTACCAATTTACTGTATTAGTCTGTTTTCACACTGTTGATAAAGACATACCTCATATGGGGAAGAAAAAGAGGTTTAATTGAACTTACAGTTCCACATGGCTGGGGACGCCTCAAAATCATGGCAGGAGATGAAAGGCATTTCTTACGTGGTGGTGGCAAGAGAAAATGAGGAAGATGCAAAAGTGGAAACTCCTGATAAAACCATCAGATCTTGTGAGACTTACTAACCAACAGGAGAACAGTATGGGGTAAACCACCCCCAGGATTCAAGTTATCTTCCACCGGTTCCCTCTCACAACACGTGGGAATTATGGGAGTGGAATTCAAGATGAGATTTCGGTGGGGACACAGAACAAAACCATGTCACCATTGTTAGGTGGTCCTGTAATTGTAACTCTTTCTCTGCAGCAACTTGGTGTCTTGGCGTATTGCTGTATGCATCAGGACACATACGTATTACCATTACACCAATAAGCATGGTTTTTAGAAATGGCATTCCAGGTATTTAAAAATAAACCCAGAGTTCTACTGTGATCAAGACAATTAGTACTCAGCTAACCCAGTTCTTTCCTTCTTAAACACATGCAAGGAAACCATTTGCCAGCCTCCTGCAGTTAGTCAGGACATGTGATGAATTCTGGCCAGTAAAATGTGAGAGAAACTAATGCAAATTCCTTTCAAGTTGAACATTTTAATGTACCCTCCACCTTTACCTTCCTTCTTCCCAGCTAGAGAGGCCTTAGAGGACAGGTGTTAAGATATCATTCTATTCACTACCTCCATGAGACCAATTTTAAAAATTAAAAAAAAAAATGTTTTTAATATATTAGTCATCACAAGATGGATGCAGCCTGGATCCCTCAAAGTGTTTGTGTAAGACTTTGTAAAATAAATATTGCTTCCTTTAAGTTACCAAGATCCAAGACTTATTGGCTGACTGTAGCAAAGCTAAACATTAATTATGTTGATGAACACATATATTCAGGAAAAAATTAACACTCTATAAAAATCGTACCACATATTGACTTTCCAAGGTAAAAGGGTGCACTGGGATTATTTGATTTGTTTATGCCTACTATGAAACAAAACATCTATATACAGAAAGACATATATTTACAACAACCTTGAGTTAGGGATTATTAATCTCATATTTTATACAGATGAGAAAACTGTGGCTTATGGTGAGTCTGACTGGCTCATATTTATGCAGCTACCAATGGCCAGAATCAAATTTTGAGGCCAAGTCCACTATATTCACTTCTAGCCATCCTGTTCTGGAAAAGGAATCATAGATTATATGTATCATTTATTACTTCTAAGATTTTTCATACAGTATGTGAGTATTTGATTTCTTTTGCATAAGAAACTCTAAATTAATGTGTTACAAGTTTCAGTAATCCTTTATCAAACGGTTGAGATCACATTTTGAAGGAACATTTTGATTCCATAGCTTATTTTATCTGTCAATATTTTTCTAGGCTAAAAAATTTTTGCCATTCTTAATGCACTGCATTATTAAACACATTTTTTGCTCACCACATAATTTCTCATTTCATGCTGTTCTATTTGGTGAATCTGTCACTGCAAATTGCATCTCTCAACTTCTTCCAGTATAACAATACACAGAACTGGAGAATGTTTCCATCAAGTTTTTTCAGCATTCATTATACACTTCACGGAGCAGATCACAGGGCTAAATACGGCCTTTAAACAAACAGCTTTACTTCACTCCTCAGCAAAAGTAAAAGAACAGAAATTATAACAAACTGTCTTTCAGACCACAGTACAATCAAACTAGAACTCAGGATTAAGAAACTCACTCAAAACCCCTCAACTACATGGAAACTGAACAATCTGCTCCTGAATGACTACTGGGTACATAACGAAATGAAGGCAGAAATAAAGATGTTCTTTGAAACCAACGAGAACAAAGACACAACATACCAGAATCTCTCGGACACATTTAAAGTAGTGTGTAGAGGGAAATTTATAGCACTAAATGCCCACAAGAGAAAGCAGGAAAGATCTAACATTGACACCGTAACATCACAATTAAAAGAACTAGAGAAGCAAGAGCAAACACATTAAAAAACTAGCAGAAGGCAAGAAATAATTAAGATCAGAGCAGAACTGAAGGAAATAGAGATATAAAAAACCTTTCAAAAAATCAATGAATCCAGGAGCTGGTTTTTTGAAAAGATCGACAAAATTGATAGACCGCTAGCAAGACTAACAGAGAAGAAAAGAGAGAAGAATCAAATAGATGCAATAAAAAATGATAAAGGGGATATCACCACCGATCCCACAGAAATACAAACTACCATCAGAGAATACTATAAACACCTCTACGCAAATAAACTAGAATATCTAGACGAAATGGATAAATTCCTGGACACATACACCCTCCCAAGACTAAACCAGGAAGAAGTTGAATCGCTGAATAGACCAATAACAGGGTCTGAACTTGAGGCAATAATTAATAGCCTACCAGCCAAAAAAAGTCCAGGACCAGACGGATTCACAGCCAAATTCTACCAGAAGTACAAGGAGGAGCTGGTACCATTCCTTCTGAAACTATTCCAATCAATAGAAAAAGAGAGAATCCTCCCTAACTCATTTTATGAGGCCAGCATCATCCTGATACCAAAGCCTGGCACACAACAAAGAAAGAGAATTTTAGACCAGTATCCCTGATGAACATCAATGCAAAAATCCTCAATAAAATACTGGCAAACCGAATCTAGCAGCACATCAAAAAGCTTATCCACCATGATCAAGTGGGCTTCATCCCTGGGATGCAAGGCTGGTTCAACATACACAAATCAATAAACGTAATCCAGCATATAAACAGAACCAAAGACAAAAACCACAGGATTATCTCAATAGATGCACAAAAGGCCTTTGACAAAATTCAACAACCCTTCATGCTAAAAACTTTCAATAAATTAGGTATTGATGGGACGTATCGCAAAATAATAAGAGCTATTCATGACAAACCCACAGCCAATATCATACTGAATGGGCAAAAACTGGAAGCATTCCCTTTGAAAACTGGCACAAGACAGGGATGCCCTCTCTCACCACTCCTATTCAGCATAGTGTTGGAAGTTCTGGCCAGGGCAATTAGGCAGGAGAAGGAAATAAAGTGTATTCAAATAGGAAAAGAGGAAGTCAAATTGTCCCTGTTTGCAGATGACATGATTGTATATTTAGAAAACCCCATCCGCTCAGCCCAAAATCTCCTTAAGCTGATAAGCAACTTCAGCAAAGTCTCAGGATACAAAATCAATGTGCAAAAATCACAAGCATTCTTATACACCAATAACAGACAAACAGAGAGCCAAATCATGAGTGAACTCCCATTCACAATTGCTTCAAAGAGAATAAAATACCTAGGAATCCAACTTACAAGGGATGTGAAGGACCTCTTCAAGGATAACTACAAACCACTGCTCAACAAAATAAAAGAGGACACAAACAAATGGAAGAACATTCCATGCTCATGGATAGGAAGAATCAATATCGTGAAAATGGCCATACTGCCCAAGGTAATTTATAGATTCAATGGCATCCCCATCAAGCTACCAATGACTTTCTTCGCAGAATTGGAAAAAACTACTTTAAAGTTCATATGGAACCAAAACAGAGCCCACATTGCCAAGAGAATCCTAAGCCAAAAAGAACAAAGCTGGAGGCATCACACTACCTGACTTCAAACTACACTACAATGCTACAGTAACCAAAACAGCATGGTACTGGTACCAAAACAGAGATATAGACCAATGGAACAGAACAGAGCCCTCAGAAATAATGCCAAACATCTATAATCATCTGATCTTTGACAAACCTGGCAAAAACAAGAAATGGGGAAAGGATGCCCTATTTAATAAATGGTGCTGGGAAAACTGGCTAGCCATATGTAGAAAGCTGAAACTGGATCCCTTCCTTACACCTTATACAAAAATTAATTCATTATGGATTAAAGACTTAAATGTTAGACCTAAAACCATTAAAACCCTAGAAGAAAACCTAGGCAATACCATTCAGGACATAGGTATGGGTAAGGACTTCATGTCTAAAACACCAAAAGCAAGGACAACAAAAGCCAAAATTAACAAATGTGATCTAATTAAACTGAAGAGCTTCTGCACAGCAAAAGAAACTACCATCAGAGTGAACAGGCAACCTACAGAATGGGAGAAAATTTTTGCAATCTACTCATCTGACAAACGGCTAATATCCAGAATCTACAAAGAACTTAAACAAATTTACAAGAAAAAAACAAACAACCTCATCAAAAATGGGCAAAGAATATGAACAGACACTTCTAGAAGACATTTATGCAGCCAACAGACACATGAAAAAATGCTCATCATCACTGGCCATCAGAGAAATGCAAATCAAAACCACAATGAGATACCATCTCACACCAGTTAGAATGGCGATCATTAAAAAGTCACGAAACAACAGGTGCTGGAGAGGATGTGGAGAAATAGGAACACTTTTACACTGTTGGTGGGACTTTAAACTAGTTCAACCGTTGTGGAAGACAGTGTGGTGATTCCTCAAGAATCTAGAACTAGAAATACCATTTGACCCAGCCATCCCCTTACTGGGTATATACCCAAAGGATTATAAATCATGCTGCTATAAAGACACATGCACATGTATCTTTATTGCAGCACTATTCACAGTAGCAAAGACTTGGAACCAACCCAAATGTCCAACAATGATAGACTGGATTAAGAAAATGTGGCAGACTTGGAACCAACCCAAATGTCCAACAATGATAGACTGGATTAAGAAAATGTGGCACATATACACCATAGAATACTATGCAGCCATAAAAAAGGATGAGTTCATGTCCTTTGTAGGGACATGGATGAAGCTGGAAACCATCATTCTCAGCAAACTATCCCAAGGACAAAAAAACCAAACACCACATGTTCTCACTCATAGGTGGGAATTGAACAATGAGAACACTTGGACACAGCAAGGGGAACATCACACACTGGGGACGGTTGTGGGGTGGGAGGAGGGGGAGGGATAGCATTAGGAGATATACCTAATGTAAATGATGAGTTAATGGGTGCAGCACACCAACATGTCACATGTATACATATGTGACAAACCTACACGTTGTGCACATGTACCCTAGAACTTAAAATATAATAATAATTTTTAAAAAAAGCTTTGAAGAACAAATTAAAAAAGAAAACAGCTTTACTGAGATAAAATTTACATAGAATAAGCTGTACATATTTAAATTGTATAATTTGATAAGCTTTGACATATGCATATACCCATGAAACTATCAGCATAGCCAAAAGAATAAATATATTCCTTAGACAAAAAAAGTATTTGTGTCCCTTTGCAATTCCTCTCCTGCAGCTGCCCCCCAACTGCCAGTAAAAAACTGATTTGTTTTCTATAACTATAAATTTGTTTGCATTTTATAGAATTTTATATAAATAAAATCCTAAAATATACATATTTTTGACTGCCTTCTTTCACTCAGCTTATTTAATTTGATATTCATCCATGTTGTATGTATCAATAACTGATTCCTTTTATTGCTGAGTAATATTCTATTTTATGGATATATCACAATTTGTTTAACCAGTTATCTGTTGATGAACATTTGAGTTGTTTCCAGCTTTTGGCTATTACAAATAAAAATGCTATAAATACACATGCACAAGTATTTATACAGACATATTTTCTTTGTCTTTTAAGTAGGTACCTAGAGTAGAATTGCTAAATTATATGGTAGGCGTATGTTTAACTTTTCAAGAAACTGCCTGTTTTTCAAACTGTTTGTACCGTTTTAAATTCCTACCAGTAGTATATGAGAGTTCCAGTTCCTCTAAATTCTCACCAACTCTTGTTATGGCCAGTGATTTTAATTTTAGCCATTTTAATAAATGTGCAGTGATATCTCATTAAGTATTTAATTTTTATTTCCTTAGTGGTAATGATGTTAAATATCCTCTTGAGTGCTTATTTGTCATTTGTGGTATACCTTCTTTGGTGAAATATCCAAATCTTCTGTCCACTTTTTAATGAAATTCTTCATTTTCTTTTTATTGACTTTTCAGAGTTCTTCATGTATTCTGGATACAAGAGTTTTATCAGATGTTTGCCTTGCAAAAGATTATTTTCCTGTCTGGAGCTTATCTTTTGATTTTCTTAACAGTTTCTTTTGAAGAGCAGAAGTTTTAAAATGTGATGAAGCCTAATTTATTAATTTGTTCTTTTATTCTTTATATTTTTGGTGTTGTATCTAAGAAATATTTGTGAAACTCATGATTACAAAGATTTTCTTCTAACACTTTAAAAATTTTAGATTTTAAATTTAGGTCTATGATCCATTTTCAGTTATAAATATGATATTTTAATGTTTAAAATTATCAACTATCAAATGACACAATTATTTTGAAAATCTTTATACATATCACAAGATATCTGTTTTAGGTTAGATTTGCCAGAAAACAGAGAAAAAAAAAATTGTGTGTGGTAGGTTTATTGGGATGTGCTCTCAGAAACAATACCTGAGTGTGAGTGATGACGGACGGTGGGGCAGATAAGAGAAAAATTAAGCTGCAGTGCAGTCCCCATGAAGGTCTCATCAAATTCCATAGACACTGGTTGTCCTTCCACTTTGTCCTCAGTCAAGAAAAGGGAGTAGGGACTTTGTACTCCACATGACCTAGTCATTGAATGAGCGCTGACCTTGGGAAGGAGTGTAACGTAGGATGGCTAAGAATGATTTCTGAAGAAAGACTGAACTATGAGCCCTCAGCAGTCAATGCCCCCGTGGCTCAGGAATGAATGCTTTGGACCTGAAGAGGGAACATCTTGAAGGAAAGTGGGAATGTATAACACAGAGTCCACTAAAATGTCAAATTCTTTTGTCCCCAAATGAAAGGGAACAAAGTGAGCCAGACAGCTTGAGCAGGTTGCCTAGAAACACAAATTTTACTTGTTATAGAGATGGGAGCGGAGCTCATCTTTAAAAGGTTTGGTAAGAAGAAACTTATTTTAAGTTATGAGAAGCTTTCAAATTAGTATAATGAAAATCCATCAAGTTAACTTTAAAATCACTTTTTTCACTCCTAAGAAAATGATTCATGCTTGACAGAACAAATTTATTTTATTTTTCAAATGAAAAGCTGTGCTACTGATAATTATTAAACTGTGTAATTGGAAAAATATGTATTCATAGGCTTTTGAGAGGATCTTTACTTAAGCTTATTTTATTAGCCAAAGTGGATGAGTATGATGAAGGTTACTGAGAGAGCCTCAGGCTGACAGTGATGTTTTCTAAAAGAAAGAAAGAAGAGAGATAGATAAATTTAGAGAATGACTAAGTTAATCTAGTTAATTAGGGATAGACTGGAGAAACAAATTCTTATTAGTGAATATATTCAATGTTGATTGTTGAGCTTTAGAAACTCAGTAATTTAATTTCTGAGGAAAGATTTCAAAATTGGAAACAGTTATGTCTTTATCTGAATTGAGTAAACAGTGTTGAATTTACTGTTATTTAATTTACTATAAGAAATAGTTCATATTTTCTGGTTTTTAAAATGATTTAAAATGTATGTTTCTGTAAGAAAATTAATATATGTGCAATCCCAAAAACTCAGGGATAAATTCTCAAAACTTAAGGTGAATGAAAATAACTTGTGGTTCTTTTTAAAAATATAAAGGTCTTAGTCCTCCTCCACCTCCCCTCCCCACTGCCACGATATGGATTGAGACCCACGAACATATCACTTTAAAAATCGTTATTTCTTAATGATCCTGAAGAAGGCAATTGTAAATAAAGGAATACTGTCAAAAGAATGTTGTTCTCAGTTTTGCAAACTAATCATTAACTATAAATAACCATCAGCTGCTTAGAGTTGAAATCAAGAAAGCTTGAAGTTTAGGTAAAATACCTAGCTTGAATCTTAAAGGTATGCTTTAGAATTAACTTAAATATCAACCACTAACACTTTACAAATCCAGTATTCTGGTTGCTACAAAATAGAATTAACATTTTCTGAATAGGAAATTCTTTCTTTGAAAATATAATTCACATGTATTTATTGATAATCACTGCCCACCCCCTTTCCCCACAAAAATAACTAGGTACATTACTCCTCAGCCTCACCTTCAGACTGTGCCCTAAGTTGGAGGAAATTTCACAGTGAGAATGCTATTTTCAGAGCATTAAAGAAGTGATTTTATTTTTTCCTCTTTGATACTGGTTCTCCAGCTTCCTGAAAATGGTAAGACTGACATACTCTTGACTCTACTTTATTGACTTGATTAACAAAAAGATGACTGGAAAACTAACAGGAAGGGCTCCATCAGCAAAATCAAATTTTAGTGACTAGGAGAAAATGTGCTTTGATTCTACAAACTCTCCTATGTTCCTAGCTTGCAGTACTGCTATTCACTCAGAGAGTGTATTCAAGATGTAAGCATTCCAAAGCAGAATTTATAACTGAAGCAGAATTATTCCACATAATAGAGTTAAAAATGAGTCATTTGCCCCCTACATAATATGATCTAAAGAAAAACTACATTGTTATAGAAAATAAGCAACTGAATATACACATGTAATCAAAGTGCCTGAAGGAGAAAAGAAAGAGTATGAGCAAGAGATAGAAAAAAAATGGAAAAAGTAATGACCAAAATTTTTCTCAATCTAATAAAAACTGTGAATTTACAAATTCAAGAACAATGAAATCTGTTTACAAGAAATACAAAGAAAATCTCATCAGGACTCATTTTAAATTGTTAGAAAATAATGACAAAGAGAAAATAATAAAAAGAGCCAGACAAAAAACAACATGCTGTGTACGGAGAAACAAAGATAAAGGTTACAGCAGATTTCTTGTCAGAAACACTACCAGTGAGAAGACATTTCCTAAGAACTCAAAGAAAAAAAATCCTGCCAACCTAGAATGCTATACCCAGTCACAATAAAGGTGAAATAAAGTCCTTTTCAGATATACAAAAGTTAAAAGACTTCATCACTAGCAGACCTACACTATAAAAAATGTCAAGGGAAATTCTTAAGGCAAAAAGAAAATGAAATGAATAAAGAGCAACCAAAATGGTAACTTATAGAAATTTATTGTAAAAAATCAAAGATATTCAAATAGATTCACATATAAAGAGCATCACCACGGCATTATATATATTTTTTAAAACAAAGGAAGTAGGAATAAATTAAATGTTTTTAGTAAGGTGATTAAATAAATTAGAGGGAAGTCATATAAAATAATATGTACAACTATTAAATATTTTTGGGAGCATTTTAATGCCACAGAGAAATGTTTATAATTTACAAGTTAAAAAGTCTACAAATCAATTCTATAGTATGATTGAAGTTCTTTAAAAATTCCAAATATAAATTTATAAGTGCTAGAAAAATATGGATTCTTATTCATGATCCACTATATTGCATTTTAGTCATCTCAATCTATTTTTACACAGTAGATGAGTATATAAATAACAAATTATTCAAAATATTTTTGAAAATTACCACATGACTAGGGACAACCCCTCTACCCAGAAGCCCACGGAATAATTCAAATTAAGCAATCCACAAGGAGCTTAGCTAATGCCACCCCACTTACCCTACATAAATTGCACCCTGCAACTCCAGCTTGCTGTTATCTTTCTCCAGGTGCAAACTCCCATGTGGCCTTGCCAGGCAATCTTCTCTCATTTAGGGCTATAACAAAAAATTCTGGCTTTCATCTATTCAAGATCATTTGGGTTGTGCCCTGCCATCAAACAAAACTTTATATCCTATAAAACAGAAATGTTACAATTAGAGGTGATATTGTTCACACCTTTATAAATCCATTCTACATTTTTTTTTTTTTTTTTTTGCACCTTGCTTAGCATCTAGGACATTGACTCTTATAGATTGCATCATTGGAGTCTCACTGTCTGGCTTCTAGTTGGGTTAAACCAATGACAGACAATGAATGATACTGGCAGGTTCAAAGCTATTAAAGTTTAGATACTTATTGCTGTGGTTCTTTCCCTTTAAGACTGCTATAGGTTGGTTTTGTTCCTCCACCAAAGGCTCCCCTTCGGTAATCTTAGGTTAGCTCTGTTCATAAGGGTCTACTTCCTCCACTTGCACTTTCAAGCCTGGGTGTGGTAATGGCTCTTTGCTGTTGCTAGCCATGGGGTACTGACTCATCTCTAACTGATTTCTCTAAATCTTGCTCATGTCTTTGTAAAAAAGTCCACTCATTGGACTCCTTTGAATGTACTCTAATAGTCTCAAACATCCTCAAGTACCTTGTTTTTATCCATAATCTTTTTCCTCCCAGGGGTCTGACTGAAGCAACAATGGAATAGTTATATAATTTAAACATGTATTTTTAAAATTAAGTATTTTTGTAACATTTGGCAAACAGAATTCCAAATGTTCAAAATTCGCTTTTCTTAAACTACTTTTTTTGGGTAAGTTCCATAAGATGTTAATAAGTGTTGTTTTAAAAACGGGAAATTCTTTTTGGAGATTTTAATATTTCACAAAAAACTATTAACACACTTAAAAAATTGTAAAACAGGGCTCTAAAATAATTTTCTGATGTAAGGTATACAATATTCCTTCCTCCTTAGGTTATTTTTGTAAGTTTGTTGGAGTTCAGTTGTTTTAAAAACAACTAAAGCTTTCTTTCTATTAAATACAGAAACAAGATGCCCCATATGATATAGTACTTACTAGGGGCTACTTTTATATGATGATATTAAATACATTTTCCCCATATTAATTTAACCAACAACACAATAAGATATCCCATTTAAAAACAGGGGCTCACTGAGAATATGTAAATTGTAAAGATTTTCCCAGTCATTAAGTAATAAAGCGAGAATGCAAAACTATTTCTGTTTGATTCTAAAGTCTATGCTATAATGTGGCTTGAATTTTATAAACGATCCCTTGAATTTCCTTTCTAAATGTGAAATTAACTCCAAAATATTTCAAACATTCAGGATCTTCATAAATTTGAATTATTTCTAAATCTATCCCTTTTTACTAATTTCCATTTTTTATTAAAAAGAAGGAAGCACTTTGGGAGGCCGAGGTGGGTGGATCACAAGGTCAGGAGATCGTTACCTTCCTGGCCAACACGGTGAAACCCCGTCACTATTAAAAAAAAAAATACAAAAAATTAGCCGGGCATGGTGACGGGCGCCTGTAGTCCCAGCTACTTGGGAGGCTGAGGCAGGAGAATGGCGAGAACCCAGGAGGCGGAGCTTGCAGTGAGCCGAAATCACGCCACTGCACTCCAGCCTGGGCGACAGAGCAAGACTCCGTCTCAAAAAAAAAAAAAAAAAAAAAAAAAAAAAAAAAAAAAAAAAAAAAAAAAAAAAAAAAAAGAAGAGTACTGTATTTAATGGAAAAAACAACAAAACTGTCAAAAGTTATACATAGATGCCAAATCTTAATTTTAAATTAGCTCCTTATGCCTTGTTGCTCAGGCTTCATTCTTTAATACTTTTATTTTGAATAATATTATATATGCTTTTAGAGGCTTGACTAGCTGTTTAAGTTTGTAATATTTGTTTATTAATAGTTGGTCTTAGAGGCATAAAGATTAGAAAAAGAATAATTTTAAAATACTAGTCTAAACCAAATTTGCCAAAACTTAAAATAACCAAGTTCCCCAAATTAGGAAATGGAAGTTTTTTTGTAAAGTTTCATGTGTTCAGGCAGTTGCTAAGACCGATGGAGTTAAATGTTAGACAAGAGCCTATCTTTCTTATGACTAGCTAAGGTTCATAAGTACTTTAATTTACTTCCATATCCTTTTGTCCTCAGAAAATGTATTTGTTCTCTTTCACTAAAATTTACCTTTAATCCATGCGAACCTGGTGCACCTTTTCTCTTACTTATTGATGTTTACCTTCTGGGTCTTAATTTTCTTTTATATTCTATATGGAAGCTTACAATGTAATCCATTTCCAACACTCCTTAATTAATTCCCTTCTAGTTGACCTTCCCACTAAACAGATAAATTCAGTCTCCTCAGTGACCTGAATAAAGCATGTAGTCATGCTAATTCAATATACTCATGAATTAGGCTGAATCTGTCTTCAGTGAAATTTTAAGAGCAGTTTGAGTCTGGAAGCATTGCTGTAGTCTCCTCACGAACGCTGTATAGTAATTTTTGGACTCGATAACAAGTTTAATATTGGCTTTGCCAGCTTCATTTCTTTTACTGAAATGAAGAGATGAAATAAGCTATTCGGCAACTGACTGTAGATTCCAATTTCTAGCTTTCACCAACTCCATATTTCCCTGTAGACTTAATAAGCTTTATTGACAACTCACCAAATCAGAATTCTCTTTCTTTTTGATTAAGGATCAGTAATTATCTCCTCATCAAATAATTATTATTTTGTGATGGAATTAAAAACAAATAAAAGATCTCATTGTTGATCACATGATATCATAACTGTGTTAGATTCAGAAAAGCAATTTCACTTAAAGGATATGATCCTAAGATCATAGTACGAGATATAAATATGCCTAGAAAGGGTAGAATTCATTAGTGTATGCTTTCCACAAGTTAGGATAAACCTACACAGACAATGTTTTCATTCATTTATTCATTCATTCATTCATTCAACAAACATCTATTGTGCACCTATTATGTACAAGGCACAAAAGATTTATTATATACCCGAGTATTAGGGTAGGAAGTATATGTTGTCACTTTTTTCTTGCCAAGTGTCTACTTGTGAATTTTAGTTTCTAAAATATCAAAATGTGGAAAATATGTATTGGATAAAGGTTGTTTCAAATCTTAACACATTGGTGGACTTTTCACCTCCTAATTACATTAACCCAAGATATCATTTTCTCCTTACTTTATGCTTACATTACCTAAAAGTGAAGAAATATGCCTAGGGATTTTGGGGGAAATGTAGAAAAGCCGTAATTTAAGGAAGCTTAAACTGGATTATGTAGACCAGGATAGACTAATGTTGAGCCTCATTTGCAAAGTTTTATCCCTCAATTTGGGCCTCTCCTAAAAGCAGACTCTCATATACTTCAAGAGTATCAAGTTTAAACAGATCACTAATTTGGAACCTAATTATGTGCTTTCACATAACAAGGTCAACAGGACTTTCTATATCATTAGGAAATAACATCGGTCACATTAAAAATTGTTAAACATGTTTTTGAAATACTTTTGAAAGCTTCCTGGAATATAAATTTGGTAGTATTTTATGTACTGAAACACTGAGAAAATTTAGGAAATAAAAACAGATTATCTAAGAAAGTTATCTGTTGAAATATACTACTTTAGAAATAGCACTTTATGGGCTCCAGTTTCAGAAGACCTCACCATAGAATATAAAAGTGTTCTTAAATTTCCTGGAATGGAGGAAAGACCCTCATTATATTTTACATAATATTTGCTCCAAATCTTTTTGAGTTGCATGTAATTTCGTTTTTTTCTTTTAAATGAAACTAACAACTCTTTAGTTTTAAAAGGCACAACTCTGCAAAAGAGTCTCAAGCAACCACATAAACAACCATGTAGTTATCAGTGGTCAAGATGATGCAGTCTTACGTATATTCCTAAGTAAACCACATAGTAAATAAACAAGATTACAGTCACTCCATATTCTGGGAAGTAGCACTTCAGCAGAATTTTAAAGGCTGATTTTATTTGAAATATATTCATCACAGTTCATGAGATATTACCTACTGGTTTTCTAATGCTGCCCTCTTTCCATAGTATGATTCTCATTGGGCTTTTGGTAATGTGAATTTCCCTTTATGAAAGGATCCACTTTCATTATTCCATACTATTATTCCACTTACTAAAAGTATGCTTTACAATATATTGAGAGGAAATGTTTTATTATTATGAAATTTAAAATATAATTAAATATGTTTTATTTTTAAACCCAGGCTCTTTCTCTTTGTGCCCATCTTTTGGCTATTTCATTGTTTATTAGATAAACAAAAATTCTTAACTTTTGGTTCAATGATATCCCAGGGCACTTATGTTCACCATGGATCTTCAATGTTAGAAACATTGAAAGTGAGGCCAAATATTAAAGAAGGGTCAGAGGGAAATAACCAACCTGAGGAAGTGTAGACCATTAATTGTACGATTAGTAGATTCTAGCAGAACACTCAGGGACAGGATCGAGCTACTTGTACTTCTAGAGATACCAGCCAGAGTGCCCTGGAAGATTAGCAGAAAGCTGAGGTCTTCCTCTCCCTCAGTGGCATGGTGTCATGTACATTCCTGCCTGAAACAAACATGAGACTCCATTTTGGGGAGGAGCAAAAGGATGGGGGTAGAAAATGAGGAAGGCTTGGCAGTTACTCTGAAGAAAGAAAGTTAAATCTAAATAGACTAATCTTCAGGTAGATTGGATTAAATTTCATTTATTTTCCTGGTATTCTGTATTTGGAAGAGGAGAATCACATGTGATATAAAGAAATAAAGGACCTGACCTATAGAGTAAATACATTTTTGAATCTGCTAGAATTTGTGATTAATATCTGTCTGTCTCTCTATGTATCTACCCACCAGTAGCATAAGCCTGTGTTTAAGGTGTTACTCTGATCCCCTGTGTTCCCAAAGATAAGATCCATCCAAGTAAATTTTTGGCCAGCCTTAAATATTGACCAGAAACATTGAAAACTGATAGGTAAATTTTATCTGTATCTATTGTCCAGATATAGATAAAATACTGAAATATATTAGTATTTGATATAATTTATTAATGTATGTTTGAACACATTTTTATATAAAGTAATATAAATTTCTAAATAATTAGTTTTTTCAGCCTCACATTTTACAAAGCAATTTTTTCATATTGCTCACATGGATCTCTGACTTTGGTGTCCTCATTTTCACTAGAGCCGTATTTTGAATCTCTAATATACCTGAGGCTCGTTTTTACTTTGCCTGAGTTGTAAGATGATAGAGACATAGATAGATATGATAATTTACTTTTTCTGAGAACAGAGTTTAGGCAAACTTTTTTTTCATATATGCAGGCATATGGTATTCTATAAAAAGTTTCAAAATGAAATTAATTGCAGCTATAATAGAATTGAAGGATTTTTTTTAGTTTGTTTGTTTGCTTTTCTGGTTTAAATCCTTTAATTATTTCTCATTGCTTTTAGGATAAATTTCAAACTCCACAGTATGGCTCACGCCTATCAGATATTTGGCTGCCAACGATTTCTTGGGTCTTATTTCTAGTTTCTTGTAACTGGTGTGCATTTCCAAGAATCACGCACATTTCTCTCATTACTAAAAAATCACAGCATAATATCTTATTCAAAAGTTCTTCTTGACAGCTTTAAAAGAGTGGCAAATCCAGCGGGCTCTTGCTGACTGCTGGCATCTCCAATATAACTAGCATGAGCTATCATTAAGAAAAGGCTGAGTTTATTGCTTATTGCAGGAAACAGCACCAATGCCACAGAATGCTGGCAGTATTGTGGAGTGGGGAAGGCGTATTCTTTCTGATAGGGCTGCTGCTGTAGCAAAATACCACAAACTGGGAAGCTTAAACAGAAATCGATTGTTGCACCGGAACTTCCTGTCATGAACAAAATCCTTTGCTTAAGCAAGAGACTCCAGGAAAAATAAAATAATGCCAACAAAAACAAGGAAATAGCAAACTCATGTTATTGTAGGCGTTCATAGGGTTGTAGATCCAGTTCTCAGTGTTCAGGTTGAATATAGGGGTAGAGGGTTTCGGCTCTCATTCTGAAGACTATAAACTTTCAGGGAAACGACTTACCTCGGCATAGAGGGAATTTATGTTTTACTATTTAGGTTGGGAAAATGCTTGCATCAGCTGTAGATGTGATTAAAAATAATTCACTTAATTATAGAAAAGGATTATGGCAATTTTACTCACCAAGTATTAATGTTAAATTCATTTCCCTTAGAATGGTCACAATTCAAAAATTCAGGGAAAGAAAAGCACTTTTAAAACTGCTTTTACAGATTACTCTTTTTCTTAATGATTAACAGAGGCTTTCCAGCTGTGTTTGTTAATCCCTATTAACCAAAAACCTTGAATTGCTCTGTTGCCGTACACTAAACTCTGAGGCAAACTGATCAAATGTGCCTTTTTCCTCCACACTCTTAAATGGGATTGGGAAAATCTGAACTTTCAGTTCTGGTCTTACATCGGCACTTCCCGAAATATGTTCCAGTGATATAGTGGGTTTTAATATTTAAAAAAACCTTCAGTGAGTCCTCACAGCCTAGAGCTATATTCTATGGAATAACATTAGCATCAGGGGGTATTAAGAAATAGTTCATAAAAATGTTCTCAAAGGTAAAATAAATTTAGAGAAAGTTAGATCAAACAAAATGAGACAAATACCTCCACTGCAAGAAATATGTTAATAAATGTGAACCTTTAAAATAGGGTATAATATGCAGTCTCCAAAACTTCTTTGCCTCCTCTCCTCCATGTGTTTTAACAGAACATCCTATGGGTTAGGAGTCTAGAGAACGAACTTTCATGAACACTGCCCTAGTTTACTATATCCTGTCAATCACCAGTTTTTTACACTATTTTGCATTTAAACATGTAACTCTTCATAACCCCACATCAATACATCCATTCATGCAATTCAAATGTTTTATGAAAAAATTGAACTGATATTCTTCTGAAAAGGCACAAAGCACACCTCTTTAATACCAAAAAGAATAATTCACTATGAATTCCTGTAACAAGTAAGTTACACACATCTTTTAAAATTTCCATTGGTGAAATGTTCATTGTCTTTACGGTCTTCATTCTCTGTGCTCAAAACTCAAGTTTTAGAAGGATATATTTTCTCTTGTTGGAAAAATATAATTGAAAACAAAATCTCTTTCTAATTCTGGAAACCTCTACATAATGGTGGAAGAGAAAGAATAAAATTGTAATATTGAATAAACATTAAACCAGAATGTGATGCATATCTTAGGTAATCATCAAAGAGATTGCCAAGATAGAAAGAAATCTCACTCGTATATAGCCAAGCAGATACAACCCATTACATACATGTCCTCGAAATAAACATAACTATTCCTCAAGCAAGAGGACTTGACAGCACCATTTGTTACACATAGTTAATCCTATATTTACTTGGTAATTGGGGTGATCATCTGTGTTAGCTAATTGGCTTTATGCAAAGAAAAAAATAAATATGGCAAGGGGGTTTTGCAACTCAGACTGTAGTGCCTGTAGAAGTATAAAGCTCCCATCCATCCCAGAAACAGGGAGATAGGGCCACAATCTTTCTTGATTGTATGTTAAAGAGGTGATTTCCACATCCTGGAGATAGATATTTCTGAGTAAGAAACCTGACAAGAGGCTTAATTAACTTTAAAACAATTTACATACAGTTTCAATGATAAGTTTTCTAAAGTAAATGCTTTAAGAAAAGGGAGAAAAATCATGTCTTTTCTTATTTTCAACCTGGAGGAATTAAGCCTCTTATTTTTAATTTGCATTCGTCCTTACACTCTCAGCAGATGATCTCCTGCTGCTTACTGTACAGATAGTTTCTTTAAAATAGATTTTCTTGGTATAGAATGAAGGACATGGCTACACACTCTTCTAAAGTAGTTTCTAAATTTGTTAAGCAAATTGTTTTTCTATACTGGAAGCATAATTATGACCCCAGCTCATCTACTACCTTTAAATTTTCAAAACACTTTCATCCTGATTATCTCAATTGACCTTATTAATACCCAGAAAAGGATAATAATATACCCTTAGGGTAAAATAGAAATATAAAAGGCAATGACATAAATGTTTAACTAATATCATAAAATAGTGGTAGTAGCGTGAAGTGTTAGAAAGAACATGGGTGAGAAATGAGAACTTCTTCAATGACAAAAGGGAAATTGTGGCTTTGTATTTACAATTGATTTGGTAGGGAAAAAGGAACCATTGTGTTTTGGATTATTGGAGTACGAACAAAGTTTAGCATATGGGGAAGGGCACAGAATTCAGAGTGCCATTGACAAAGCTTCTTTGCTTGACCAAACTTTAGTTAGGCTTCTGAGCCTTCCCCTAGGCCCATCTGTATACTTCCTTACAAAATCCAGTTTTAGCAAGAACTTTTCTTTGTCAGTTTAGCAAGAACCTCCTGCCCTTGATAGCTGATCACCCTCAATATCTAATCAGGGTCTTCATCCTTCATCACTCCCTGGGTGATATCCTGAATACCCAAGCTAATCGTTACCAAGAATCCTGTTAGATTGTTTTAGACAGAATTCTCCTTATTCCTGATGTTACCTCCTAGTAATTTTTCATCCAGTGACCTCCACCCTGCTCCTTGGCTATATATTCCCACATGCCCATGCTGTAGTCAGAGTTGAGCCCAGTTTGATACTGAAGTCTCTTTCCCCCTATTGTAATAGTCTTAATAAAATGTGTTTTTACTACTTATCTGCTGATAGGCTCTGGTTTTGCTTTGGTACAACACATCTTGATTTTAATATTGGGTACCTGCTTACTCCCTGTCTGCATGCTTTGGGAAGCCCTGAGATGCTGCTTGCTAGTTGTAATATACAGATAAAGATGCTGTCTCACAGGATTATTGTGATGACCAAATGAATGTGTGGACAAAGGGCCCGACAGTGCTTGACATAAAGTAAGTCCTTAGCGAAAAATATTCATTTTTGTTTATTTATTCAAGAAATTGAATTAGTGGCAAAAGTAGTTTGGGTCATCTTGTTGCTCCTGTGTTGTACAGTCCTTCTAATTTAAGCTACATACTGTTGTTAACAAAGGGAGTTCCAAATTGTGATGAATTTGGCTAGTGTAAACAAAGACTTTCACGTATTTTAACTTAATTTTTATTTATAAAAACAAGAATTTATTTTATTTAATATATATTGCCTATAAATGTTATATTCTAAAAAACACTTTTATGCTTCTGCTGATGTTTAATAATTTAATCCCAAATGCTTCTTTACTCTTCAATTCTGAAAGAATATTAGCATTAAAAGGAGTTTCAAAAGTACAGTTCACTTACTTGGATTTGTATTTTATTACCTATGATGCAGTGTAACAATACTTACTATTAAAAAAAATACTTTACTCCATATTAAATAACAGCAAACCTGAGGCCTTGTGCTCTTTCCAGCTGCTGCTTTTGAAAAATTGGAGCTGTGTGATTGAAGGTTTTTAGCATCCGTTCACTGGTGATTTGGTGCTGTGCCGAAATGCTCCGGCCTTGTTTATTTACATATGCAACCATTATCAGGCACAACTCATTTCCAGGCCTCTCAAAGTATAGCAATGAGCCACACGACTCATAAGTTAAAATGTGTGACCTCCACTATCAAATCACTATTGGAAATTGTTTTGTAAGTAATCTTTTTCAAGGCTGCACATCCAAATGCACATTCAAAATCAGGCAAATAGATGCAACTGTTTCAATAAAATAGTGACTAGGGGTATATCTTTGGAAATGTCAGAAGTTGAATTGTGTGAATGTCTTTTAGATAGAGAATAGAAATATATTGCTTTTACTCCATTTTATGAAGAATTAACCAAAATAAATGTAAATTAAAAGATATTAGTGTCTTCTACTTTCATGGGTTTATTTATTTTCTACTTTTATGGGTTTATTTATCATAAGGGTCACAACTGACATTTCTAGAACAAAAGACTAGATAACAAGAGAAAAGCATAACAGATTTATTTAATCAAAGTTTTACATAACATGGAGGCTTTGGAAATGAAGGCACAAAGGCTCAGGGAAAACTGTCTATTTTTATGATTTGGTTCCATGAAACATGGACAACCATGTAGAAATGTGTTTGGACAAATGGGTATGACCTAAATGCTAACAGACTAGGGAGGGAAACTCAACAAGGCCTGTCTGTTCAGATTCTTCTTAGCCTCTCTATTGTAGCATTCCTTTCTCCTGGGTATGGGGTAGGACCCCTGGAATGAGGGTCTTATTACCAACTATCAGACAAGGGTAACTCAGAGAATTTCTTTATGGCTAGCTCCTAAACAGAAAGGCAGAGAAAGCTTAGGGTAATGTTTCTAGGTTTTATGGCTTGTTTTGGGGGAAAAGGGTTCTAGTTTCTATGACCTGCCTTGAGGAAGAGAAAGTCTTATTTCTTTGACTCACTTTATGGGAGAATGAAGGGTGAGAGATGGGAGATGTTCAGAGAAACCTTGGCTCTAAAGCTGCTTCAGATGACTTCCAATATCCTTTTGTTCAAGTACTCAGCATGTCAAACCACCATACTTTGGGATATCATTTTCTGAGCCCCAAAATGTGCATTCAAGTCATGATAAATTATGAAGAGTATGTCTTCTAAGAGACATTTTTTTTTAGCTGGCTTTCTTTTTTAAAAAAATTTTAAGTTCCAGGATACATGTGCAGAAAGTACAGGTTTGTTACATAGGTGTACCTGTGCCATGGTGGTTTGCTGCACCTATCAACCCATTATCTAGGTTTTAGGTCCCTCACGCATTAGGTATTTGTCCTAATGCTCTCCCTCCCATTGCCCCCCATCCCTTGCATTGTTCCTCTCCCTGTGTGTTCTCATTGTTCAACTCCCACTTATGAATGAGAACATGTGGTGTTTGGTTTTCTGTTCCTGTGATTGATTGCTGAGAACGATAGCTTCCAGCTTCATCCATGTCCCTGCAAAGAACATGATTTCATTCTTTTTTATGGCTGCATAGTATTTCATGGTGTGTATGTGCCACATTTTCTTTATCCAGTCTATCATCGATGGGCATTTGGGTTGGTTCCAAGTCCTCGCTATTGTGAATAGTGCTGCAGTAAACATACGTGTGCTTGTGTCTTTATAGTAGAATGATTTATAATCCTTTGGGTATATACCCAATAATGGGATTGCTGGGTCAAATAGCATATGTAGTTCTAGATCCTTGAGGAATCACCACACTGTCTTCCACAATGGTTGAACTAATTTACAGTCCTACCAACAGTGTAAAAGTGTTTCTATTTCTCCACAGCCTCACCAGCATCTATTGTTTTCTGACTTTTTAATAACTGCCATTCTGACTGGTGTGAGATGCTATCTCATTGTGGTTTTGATTTGCATTTCTCTAATGACCAGTGATATTGAGCTTTTTTAAAATATGTTTTTTGGCCGCATAAATGTCTTCTTTTGAGAAGTGTCTGTTCATATCCTTTGCCCACTTTTTGATGGGGTTGTTTTTTCTTGTAAATTTGTTTAAGTTCCTTGTAGATTCTGAATATTAGCCTTTTGTCAGATGGATGGATTGCAAAATTTTTCTCCCATTCTGTAAGTTGTCTATTCACTCTGATGATAGTTTCTTTTGCTGTGCAGAAGCTCTTTAGTTTAATTAGATCCCATTTGTCAATTTTGGCTTTTGTTGCCATTGCTTTTGGTGTTTTAATCATGAAGTCTTTGCTAATGCCTAAGTCTTGAATGGTATTGCCTAGGTTTTCTTTTTATTTAATTATACTACATTAAAAAATCAAGATGGTTTTGACTTAGGAATTAGAAATAAATATATTTTTCTGCTGTTCTCTAAATATTACTAGAACTTTTCTGCAATGATACCTGGCATTCTATCACATTTTTGTGTTATTTGAAAACTTTCTTCTGTCTGCTAGCTTTTCGTAAAAAACAAGGATCTCAGCTGGGGCAGTGTCCTTTTTCCTATTACCTATGACTGGAAATGTTGAGAGAGCTGCTGAGATTGTTTCTTTAAGAATTATATGTACACAGGAGCTGAGGAATTGCCTGGAAAATCAATTAAACTATATTTATTTCTATGGTTCAGGCATATTTTGTCATGCCTACCAAAATGGTGCAGTTGCCTGTCTTTGCAGAAGGACTGAGAAGCATAATTGGTGCTTAGTCATTGAAGAGGAAAATGAGTTCTGAGTTTGGTTGCCAGTAATTAAACCATTCTTGGACTAACTCCTGCATCCATTATAGATTTTGTGAAGATAGTGGGATATAATATATACCATACAGGCAATCTCCACTTTATACAGTCATGCAGGAGCATGAAAATAGCTTCAAGCTGAAGCCTTGATCTTGAAACCTTTTTATCAAAACATTTAAAAGATGTTGTTTTACTGTCAGTTATAGATATGTAAGGAAAAAATAGTAAAACTAGTATTTTTTTAATATACTATAATTTAAAACATTAGAAATGTTGAGAAGTAATGGGTTTTCTTTGTAAAAAACTTAGCAAGAATGGTTGGAAATGTGCTTGCCTTCTTTTTGTATAATGACACAAAGCCAACATCTTTTCTATGCCTTTGCAAATTGTCATACTTCCTTCTAAATTTGAATCAACTTCCAACGTTCTATTCTTTATGTTTTCTATCTCTGGAAGATTCTTTAATGAAAAGTTTGTTGCTAGCGTCCCATCCACTGGGACATGTCACCATACCACCTTCCTCATTTATGTTGATACATTTACCTTGCTAAGTACCTCTGGTTACATATCTAGAGTCTCTCAAACTGCATCTGTGTCAATATTTCTATAATTAGCTAATTCTTCTATGACTGCACTTACGTTTGATTTGAATTTCATTCACGGCATTATCACTTTTTGTTTCTTTGCTGCACCTGTGTCTTTATTGGCCAATTCCCTTTTTCAATCATCCTTTTTTTTTTTTTGTAAAATATCATGTGTTTTCACTGAAAAACGAGGAAGAAATGAAACTACTTGCCTTGCTATCTGAACATGAACCAAGTAAGAGATGTGCCACAACCGATCACCAACAGACTTTGAAAGTGGTGTATTTTGTCATTGATCATGATGCACATCTGTTATTTCGGTAGTGATACGTAGACTAAAGAGCTAGTGGTGGCCGGGCGCGGTGGCTCACGCCTGTAATCCCACACTTTGGGATGCCGAGGCGGGCGGATCACGAGGTCAGGAGACGGAGACCATCCTGACTAACACGGTGAAACCCCGTCTCTACTAAAAAAAAAATACAAAAAATTAGCCGGGCGTGGTGGCGGGCGCCAGTAGTCCCAGCTACTCAGGAGGCTGAGGCAGGAGGATGGCATGAACCTGGGAGGCGGAGCTTGCAGTGAGAGGAGATCGCGCCACTGCACTCCAGCCTGGGTGACAGAGCGAGACTCTATCTTAAAAAAAAAAAAAAAAAAAAAAAAGAAAAAAAAGCTAGGGTGAAGTTGGTGCTTTATGCAATTACAGTTAATATACCATGGTAACAGAAATATGAACTATGTTGATGGAAACTAGTAATGTTTAACTAAACCATAATAACTGAAATGTACACATATCAGAACCATGCAAAGAGATTGCCTGTACTGAAATATCTGCTTAGCTAAATTGTATAACACATCATGGCCCAAGCAACCCTACTTTGGGACCCTTTTAATAAAGAAAACTGTGGCCAGGCACAGTGGCTGACATAATCCTAACACTTTGGAAGGCTGAGGCAGAAGGATCACTTGAGCCCAGGAATTTGAGACCAGCCTGGCCAACATAGTGAGAACTTGTCTCACAAAAAAAAAGAAAAGAAAAGAAAAGAAAAAAGCCAGGCATGGTGGTGTGCACCTATAAACCTATAATCCCAGTTACTTCAGAGGCTGAGGCAGGAGGATAGTTTGAGCCCAGGAGTCTGAGGCTGCAGTGAGCTAAGATCACACAGCAGCACTTCATCCTGAGTGACAGAGCAAGATTCTACATCTACAAAAAGCAAAAGTAAAAAAAGGAAACAAGTTTTCTACCCTCTAGTCATAAAGATTCAGCATCTCAAGTGTTCAAGGCAGATTCTAGCAAAGAGAAATACTATGCCTAGCAAAACAGAATTGTTTAATATCTATAACTGAGTAAAATAAAAAGCTTAATAAGAGTAGGACCCAGGTCTGTGTTATACTCTGTATCCCTATTGCCTAACACAATATTTTCCATGTGGTAGACATTAAATAAATGTCTGTTGATAGGATGCATGAATGAATACATTGATAAATATCAATATGATTAAAATTTTGATTAAAAGACTGAAATATAATAAAATTTTGTGTTTAATAAAATGAATAATACATCATAGATTAGAAACTACATTCCTTTTAAGCTTCAAAGACAAAGATATAAAGTTTAAATGAATGGCCGAGTAGCTTCAAAGTTTCCCACTGATTAGAAATACAACATGCTTCATTCAAGATTACATATTTGGAGCTTTATCACAAGACTTATTTTTCTCTCTTTTTCACTTCGAGAGACAGCTCACCATCCCAGGAAACTGACTGAGTGGGCCTCAGACACAGTAACACCTGCTATCTCTTTAGACTGGGAATTGCCAAATGACTTTTAAGCAAAAAGAGCAGATAATACCTGATCGCATTCTCCAACACTGGAGGCCGGCAAAATTGAAGACAAACAGAAAGTGAAAGGAGAGAATGGAAGCCATTGCATCCAGCAGAGAGTTTTCACCATTTCCTTAACGTGGAGGACTCTAAACTGTCAGCCCCACTCTATATTGTTCGCTATTCAATTATGCTTAGTGAATTATACTGTGCATAGCATAGGGCTCACATTTCATAAATACATAGATTATGAGAAGCCTAAATGGCTGTTGTCATGAATGTTTTGTTGTTTCAAGTGAGCAGAGAAAGAACATAGCGCCTTTTATAGAGTGTTGCATTAACAATAATTAACTATCACATTAGCAATACTTGATAATGTTAAGAAAAAGTTACATTTGAAACCATGTTTTTTTAAAACCTTCCACATTTCAGTATTATTTTATGACAAATGATATATTTGGCAATTGTTAAATGTCCTGTTTTCATTAATACTGGTGAATGGAGAACATATAAATTCTTTTTTAAAATAAATTTTATTGTATATACTTAATTTACAAAACATGACGTTATGGAATACAAGTAGATAGGAAAACGGTTACAATAGTGATGCATAGTAGTTTGCATCTTTTTCTTATCTCTTTGTATTTCATAACATCATGATGGTCTTCATCTTACATAGTTACATAGTTTTTTTTATGGCAGGAACAGCTGTAACCCACTCATTTAGCAAAAATCCCAAATACAATTCAGTAGTCATCCCTTATCTGTGGTTTCACTTTCCCATGGTTGCAGTTTCCCAGGGTCAGCTGCAGTCTGAAAGTATTAAGTGGAAAATTCCAGAAATAAACAATTCATGAGTTTAAAATTCTGTCTTGTTCTGAGCAGTGTGATGAAATTTTGTGCCATCCCATTCCATCCTGCCCAGGAAGTGAATCCTTCCTATATACACTACTCTCTAGTTAGCCACCAACATCATCTGCATCTGACATCCAACCATCAACACCATTATGGCTTCATGATCCAGGATCACCCAAAGCAAATGATTTTGTTTCTGACGAATGATCAGAGAGTCAATAGTAGCCTAATGCTAGGTCACAATGCCTATGTCATTCACCTCACTTCATGACATCATGTAGAGCATTGTATCATCTCACATCATTACAAGAAAAATCGTGCGTTCAGCACAGTAAGATATTTTTAGAAAAAGAGAGAGACTACATTCATATAACTTTTATTACAGCATATGTATTATCATTGTTTTGTTAATATTAATAATTGTTAATATCTTACTGTGCCTAATTTATAAATTAAACCTTATCATAGGTGTGTATACATAAGAAAAAAATACGTAGCATGTATAGGGTTTGGTACTCTCTGCAATTTCAGAAATCCATTGGGGGTCTTAGAATTTATTCCCCGCAAATAAGAGAAGACTGCTGTACACTACTATTAACTATGGTCCTAAAGTTGTAAAATTTTTATAGTAAATGCTATCAGTGGCACAGCCTTGATTTTCCTGATGACAACACCTGTTAATTACAGGTAAAGTACCAAGTGCCTGTTTTGCAAACCCAAATTCATGAAGTCAAATGAACATCATTGAAAACCCCTGTCGAGTGAGCATCGCACCAGTTTCTTTATTTGCTTTCTCTCAGAATTAAACAGTAAAAAGAAAAATGGAAGAAACTACAATCACTTAAGGATCAAATCACTGCCTTTATGTAGTAGTTATCTTCTGAATTCACATTCAGTTTCCATTATTATCTAATAACGTTTAAATCCTGCTTTACAGCATTTGAATTTCTTAGCTAGAAATGAATACTTTTGGGAACATGAAAAAGATTAATATTAACAGGAAAAAATTAAGAGATTCTTTGGTTGCAATATACATGCTAAGTTTCCAAGGAGCATACAATTTGTATTCAAATTCTATGAAAGAGTAGTGAAGTACATGGTACTTTCTATTCAAGTAAAATTCTCATATTTAAAAAATAAGCATGTCTACTATTTTAGGCCAATTTTATAAAATATTATGAAGCTTCTTTACGTAGAAAGAAAAGGTTTATTTTAGTGTGTAAGGATAGAATGCCAAAATTGTGTTTACTAGAAATATTGCTGGGCTTTGGAATTTTAAAAATAGTTATTAGGGAATATAGGTAGTAGTAGGTGAATTGGTTAAATTTATGATATCCTTGAATAAGACTGAAGTCCTGTACCATCCTATGTAGTTTGTTATATAGAACCAAAGTGTGGTAACCTGAGGAAACATGAAAGTACGACAGCAAATGATATCACGTGTGGCCTTCCGAGAAAGAACAGCAACATGTAGCCTAACAGTGAATGTGCAGCAATCCGAATAGTTTGTGGTTGAAAAAGCAAGAAACAACTGTCTACCACAATAAGCAAATATTAGTTTTGTAAATGTCCCCAAATAGGAAAGCCCTGTTGATTGCATCTTGTTCTTCTCAGTCATACACACAGTTATTGCTTTGATCATCGTCAGTGGCATCATTTTATAATGAAACAGACATGCTGAGGGTTTGCAAAAGGGATTTGCATCTTAGTGATTTGCATTAAGTAAAACACGCTGCTTGCTTAAACAGCCACATTTATGCCTTTTCACACATTACCCAGTTATTATTCAAGTAAAATACCATATACTGAATAACCGCAGTTCTCTACCAAAATCCTAATTTATCTAAACCTTGAGCTATTATTCATGAACTGTCCTATCATTCTTTTTCCTCCCTGATTTAAATCATTTTTCTAGGAGGAAATGAACAATAATGGGTAGATGTACAAAATTTGCCTCAAAGCTATTATAATTTATAAATATAAGAAAATACTATCATTTGATGATTCGATATTATTTGGTCTGCAGAGTATCTGGCAAAGCTTGAAAACCTTAGCTACATCTTCTCTATGATTCTAGGTTTTGTATGTTTCTATGCTAAGGTATAAAACATGGCTGCTTAAATTTAAGGGCAGCAGGACAAACCAACTGTTCACACATTTCTTTCTCAAAACCTTCTTGTCCTTCACAGTGGCGGAAGCATTCTGACTCACTAATGGTGGGTGAAACTACCCTAGTGCAGTGACTAGAAATGAATTGGTTTAAGTTTCATCCCATTGGAGGCATGTTCAAAAAATGTATAAAAAGTGATACATACAGATGGTTAATTTTTTAAAAAAAGATTCTAACAGCACAGGAGGATAAAAGATGAAGTAAAATGTTCTCCCCTAAGGCTGTTCCAAGACTTACTATCCAACTGGGAGTCTTCCCAAAAACCTTTCCAGGCATATACAGATATCTCTCTATGAATGATAAGGGATTTCTTACTATTGGTTCAAGTCTTTTAAAATCTGTATCAATTTCCTGTTTTTGGTTGTAAGAAATTTCCACAAGTATAGTGGCTTAGAGAATAAACAAATGCATTACCATAAAGTTCTTGAAGTCAGAGGTCTAAAGTGAGTTGGCAGAGCTTTATGGGAGAAACAATTTCTTTATCTTTCTCAGCTTCTAGAGGCTGACTGCATTCCTTGCGAGTAGCCCCATATCCCTCTGACTTCTTTCAGAGGAGTCACATGTCCTCTGACTCTGATCTCCTGCCTTCCTCTTTTAAAGAGCGTAGCGATTACTTTGGGACTACCCAGATAATGTAGAATAATCACTTTATCTCAAGATCCTTAATATGATCTGCAAAGTTCCCTTTGCCAAGCAAGGTAATTTGTTCACAGGTTTCAGGAATTATAACACAGACATCTTTGGGGGGCCCTTATTCTTCCCACCATGGTATCCCTCAGTAAAGCTTTTATTTTCATTCAGATCCTATACTTTTCTTATTTTGTTTATTCCTAATTATGTTATCTATCTTTGCCATTGTTGTTATTGCTGACTATTGTTCGTACTTAGAGTTTCATCTAAAATGGGTTCTTTGGAAACTTGGAAAACATTGATTTTTCTCTGGTGACAGGGCTTTCTAAAGATCCTCAATTAAATGCAGGAAATGAGCTGTCCACACCGAGAACTCCTAAATCCAAAGAACTATTTCCTGGAAATATCTGTCCTTTTATCATCATTTGGACTTGTCAGCATCAATTGATGGTTTCCTCCTGCTTGAGAAGCTTTTTTTTCACTTGTTCTCAAAAGGCCTTTCTCTCTTGATTCTCTCTGCTTCCCTTGTTGCTCTTTCTCGGTATCCCTTGTCATTCTACCACATCCTATCTACATTTGTGTGTACAGTATTTGTATTGTTAATCTTCTCTGGGTGTATTTATTCTCTGAGTAATCTCCAGTCTCAAGCCTTTAAATACCACCTCTGTTCAGAAAACTTCTAAATTTATGTATCCAGCTCCAAACTCTTCCCTTAATCCCAAATTTGACAATTCAGTCTCTCTCTCTTTCTTTTTTTTTAACAATCTCTTCATAAATATCTAATTGGCATTTTAAACTCACATGTCCAAAGCAGAATTTTTGAACTTCTTTACCACCACCCCTACTAAATAATCCTCTTCCCTCCCTAGTCTTCTCCAGGTCAATATGACACCCTCTTTCACCCTCCTGATTAGGAAATAAACACACACTTGCGTGTGCATACACACAAGACATATTTGCCTCTTCTTTTCTCACATCCCCTTCCAATTCAACATCAAATGTTGATAGTTCTACCTTTAAAAATATTCAAGGCCTCACCATGTTTTAACTACCTCTAATCACTAACATGCTAGTGCAAGAGACCATTATCAATCACTTGGATTATTGAAATATATTCCTTTTTGTGTTCACTCACTTATGTCACTCAGAGTGGCTCTTTCAAAAAGTTTAATAGATCATATCACTTCTCTGTTAAAAACTCTCTGGCTTCTAATTTTTTCAGACTAAAAATTCTCCACATTTCGATATTTTGGTAGATTTGGTAGATTGAGAGGATGGACATTTTCTGCTTAGATGGCTACAGGGAATGTGGTGTTTTTGAAGAGGGATGTTTTCTACTTAATCTAGATAGTAAAGGTAGTATCCTGTGAAGAGGTTTAGCATGTAAATGAATGATCTGTTAGGCAGAGTGGAAATGACCGATGGGTCAGAGAAGAAATTGGGAACTTGTGCTTGGATTGTGACCTACAATATCAAGAACGTGAAATCTGGTGGAAGTGACATTTCTGAGAATCCAAATTTAACACTGGTTTCAGTTTAGACTAAGGCTTCATAGATTCAGATTTAGGCTAAAAGATTTAAGGCAGGGTTGTTGGTATACTAAGGGGAAGCCCTGGGGACCAGCATATTAATGGCAGTAGGAAAAATAGAGAACCCCAGATAGAAGTAAAAACCAAGGAGACAGAATTGGTAACAATGAATACAGCAACCCCTTTCTATCTGCTGATTCTCCAATCAATGCCAACTGATGGAAGTTCTTAGATTCATTTTATTTAAAGGGGTCACTTCACTTCTAAAATGAACTATTCTTATTCATTTATTTATCTTTTGAATTCCTGTCATCTCCATGGTCCTTCCAAATCCCTTTCTCCATATCAATTTTTTATTAAAGTTTTTTTATTTTAGTAACAATTTGTTAATGAAACTTCATTTCTTCAATAAACAGGGGTTAAACAAGACAGTAAGACTTCTTCCGCTTTGGTGTTTTTTAAGGCAGCTACATAACCTCAGTACTTTGTAAGGCCACAATGTTCTGTCTCATGTGTAAGAATGTATTTTGGTCAGTTCATAAGCTTTTAAGTCATTAGTACATTAGGACAGTTCAATTTCTCATGACTCATATTCACAAAAAGATCAATTATTGTTAATATCTTTAACCCCATCTCCTGGACAGTAAGGGCAAGGTTTTCCGTGGCAAAATCTTTTTACTTTTGTGCGATAGTGTCATGTTTGAATATTCCATATAATTATCTTTGGCTAGAGATGTCATTTCACTTGTATCCTTTTATGACCTTTCTTAATTATGATCTTAAAATAAATGTGTTACAGAGACACCATCAGAAAAATTACCTGTATAATGATGCCTTAGGTCTGCAAAGTGGTGTGTGGTTTTTTTTTTGGTTTTTTTTTTTTTTGGTGTACAAACCATCTATACCCACATTATCTCTTTGGTCATCAGAAGAACACGGTAGGCTACACCTGGATCATCACACCTGCTTAAAGAGAAAAAATAGTAATCAACAATGTTTAGTAGCTTGGTGATAAGTATCAGCAACAATTCCAGAACACAGACCTTCTGATTCCTAGTCTATGGTTCTTTTCATTTTGTGATACAATGGTCATTAAGGAGTTACACAGGCAAATCCAGGAGAATATATAATTTAGAATATGGATAATTACATTGTATTATAACTGTTATGATATTCATGTTTTTGCCCAATGGAGAGTCCTTTTAAGTTGATACCCAATCAGAAAATTTTACTTTGTCATAATGAAACAGAGGATAAAATTTCTTCCCAGGGAAGCAGTGCTGAAAGACCAGAGAACACTGGGACATCTGATGAAAGAGCAGACATCACTCAGAGCAGAGACAACCAATCAGAGTGTTCGTAAATAAAACTGTTGACAGGTATTTTGCAGGGCATAGGGAAGAAAATCGGAGCCCCACAGACAATACAATAGGTAATGACTCTGTATTTTAATGAACCTTGTGTAATCGTAGAAGTGGAAACCAGGTATTTTCTACAGAGTATTAAATAAGCTTTCTGCTAAAAGTAAATGGCATTCAAGCACAGACATGTGTGACAGAAGAACAGTGGAGAACACACACACAAATCAGCAGCAGCAACAAAAGAACAGAAAAATAGGTACCAGATACAAACAGAAACAAAGAGTTTAACCTCACGTGGTTAAGAAGTTTCTCCAATTCCTAGAGAATGGAAATCCACAGCTGTTGGTAATTTAAATATATATGATATTCAATATATATTTATATTTAACATATCATATTTATCATATATATTATGTATACAGAGAGAGTAGTGATTTACACGTGTACATTAATTATGTGTTTGCAATTAGATGAGATAATTCAGCAGAGGATTTGCTATATAACACCCACTTGAACATTAAGTTCCCTTAATTTAGGATCCTATGTGCAAGTTGTGCTCTGCAAATCTCTGAGGGACACCATTCACATAGACTGTGCTAGGCATAGACTATATAGTGAATGGCCCCCATCTGCTTAACTGTATTTCAGCTGCTCTTATGAATGTATGCCTTATCTCATCATCCTCTGCTCAAATTAACTTTGTGTGTGTTGGAGAGTGTGTATTTTCTCATCCTTGTTTCAGCTCAGTTGTCATCTCAGAAAGACTTTTTCAAAACACTTGATTTAGTATCCTCTCCAACCGCATTCAGTCTGTACTTTCTTACTCAATTACATTGTCCTTGAAGGACTTCCCATTACCTGAAATTTTCCTATTCATTTATTTGTGGTTATTGTGATTTTCCTGCCCCATTAAAGTCCAAACCTCTGTGAATGAGCAACAGCTGAGGTAAAGTCCTTGCCACCTAATAGGTACTCAACAAATATTTAAATATCAGTGAAATGAATGAATACAATATCAAATAATGTTTTGAAGATTAATGACATAATGAAGGTAATCTATCTGGAACAAAGTGTCTGAAATTTACTAAGAAATCTATGATTTTTGTTTTTTGTTTTGGTTTTGGGTTATTTTTGGCCATGTTCTGACATTGATATCACCTCTTTATAAACAAGCTCAATTCTTTAGCCCTCTTTTCCTTCATCATGTTTTCCTGGAAAAAAAAATTCCAGTTCCGGTTAAATCCAACTCTTCACATACCCCTCCCTGCTGCACCTACACATCTGAATGTGGCTGGAGAAAATCACACCATCTTGTGGCTTGGTCTTTTTAAAAATTCATTACTTAAATGCAAATAGGGCCCTTGAGCTGCTTTCTCTAGTTCATTTCCTCTCTCTTCTACTCTTCCTAAATGATTTAATTTCTTTTTGTCTCCTAAGAGCACCACCACTAATTCTTTCCTTAGTTGATAATCTCTTTTTATTGAGAAAATAAAAGTAATCAAAAATTCCGCAAGCTTCACTAAGACATTACCTATCTCCATCTGGGCTGGGTTACACTTTATGGCTGTGGGACCAGCGCAATCACCTATGGACCCATGCTTAGAAGGGACTACACTCACTTCATGGCTGTGGGACAAGTGCAATCACATAGGGACCCATACTCAGAAGGCACTGCACTCAGGGTTTAATCCTCTGTGGATCCCATCTTAAAATAACAATTCTTAACACTTTTGTCTTTGAATTCGTGTTTTGTGTGAAGTCCAATATGACAACAGAGCACCCTTGAGGGACTTGGAAACAGCTCACAGGTCCTGCCTCGTACTGCTTCTCTGCCTGACCCAGATGGGTTCTTGTTCACTCAATCTCTGCCCCAGCCTTCCCCTCCCCTGACACCCTCCACATAGGGTTGCAGGTTGGGTTGGACTGGTGGTCTGAATTCTGCTGTCACCCTCCATGCCCGGAAGAAGACCTGGGCCCTAGTGCAGGGTGGGTCAGGGTCAGGCACACCCCTGTGGGCATCTCGGAGCAAGGCAAGGAAAGCTGTTGTGGCAGCTGGACAGTTCATGCAACAGGCATCCAGGCAGGGGCCTCTCGCCCACTTCTAATCCAAGTCCTGAGTACATCTTGGGGAAAAGATGTAGTCTCTTCAGGGGTTACCCATTGTGAGGGTTAATTTTATGTGTCAACTTGGTGGGACCAAAATGCCCAGATATGTTGTCAAACATTATTCTGAATGTTTCTATAAGGGTATTTTTGATGCAATTAGCATTTAAATTGGTAGATTTTTAAAGCAGATTGCTCTCCATAATGTGCGTGCGTGGACCTCTTCCAATTAGTTGAAGGCTTCAATACAACAAAAGACTGACCCATCACAAGTGAGAGGGGATTCTGCCAGCAGATTACCTTTGGACTTGAACTGCAGCGTCAGTTCTTTCCAGGTTTCCAGCCTGGGAAGGAAGATTTTGGACTTTCTTGCCTCAACAATTGCACACACACATACACACACACACAGACACACACACACACACACACCCTACAGGTTCTGCTTCTCTGGAGAACCTTAACTTAATATGCCCATCCACTGTGGTTGGGGCAGCCAGCTCCTGAGGAAAATAGATTGACTTCCCTTAGCCAGGGCCCTAACGTTTTCATTTTGCATTTGGGTCACAAAGTATGTAGCCAGCCTCAATCTGTCCTGTATATGCTCTGCCATCTATCTGTTGTTTCTACAGATGAGTCTTTATCTAAGGCTAACCTCACCACTTATGCACTATATTCCATTTACTCTAATCTGCTCAAAGACATTGCTTCAACAATTCTTTCAACTTTCTTCTATGTGATTTCCACCCTCTGACTGAATTATACCCATCATCATGCCAATTTGCTCTAATTTTTCTCGTCTTTGAAAAAATTCTCTTCTGGTCCCATATAATCCTTTGGCATGCCTCATTTCTCCACTGTCCTTTAGATTAAAGCTCCTCAAAGTAGTTTATACTGACTGTTTTGGCTGTTTCCAATTCTTCCCTTAGTCTACAGTTAACTGGCTGGCATGGGGTTTATTGAGTTATTCTGCCAGCCTCTAAAGTATTAGGAAAGTCCATAGCAACTCTCACTCCAGTCAGTACTGATGATCATTCCTTTGTTTTAACATGCCTACTTACTTTCCACAGATGCTATCCTAAGGCAGGCAGAGGCAGCCAGAAAGATGGAGGGTGCACCATTACACTGAATATTCTACAAATACCAACCGTATGGGAGCACACTGGCAAAGATATAACAAATATCATCCCTAGCCAAGTTGATATTATATTCCATCTACCTATCTTATAATAGGATTTGACAATTTTTTTTGAAATAGTCTAGAATGTCAAATCTTTGGGTTTCTTTTTTTAAATCTTTTTAGACAAAGAGTAAATAAGTCAGTTATTCCTACTGTGTAATAAATAGCATCATATTGTTACCTGAAAGGGGTCCCGATCCAGACCCCAAAAGAGGGTTTTTGGACCTTGCAAGAAAGAATTTGGGGAGAGTCCATAGAGTAAAATGAAAGCAATTTTATTAAGAAAGTAAAGGAACATGACAATGGCAACTCCAGAGGCAGAGCAGTGGCATGCTGCTCAACAAAGTATACTTATAGTTACTTCTAGATTATATGCCAAACGAGGGGTGAATTATTCATGAGTTTTCTCGGAAAGGGGTGGGCAATTCCTGGAACTGAGGGTTCCTCCTATTTTTGACCATATAGGGTAACTTGCCGATGTTGCCATGACATTTATAAACTGTCCTGACACTGGGGGGGAAATGTCTTTTAGCATGCTAACACATTATAATTAGGAAATAATGAGCAGTGAGGATGACCAGAGGTCACTTCCGTCAACATCTTGGTTTTGGTAGGTTTTGGCCAGCTTCTTTAGCGCATCCTTTTATCAGCAAGGTCTTTGTGACCCGTGCCTTTTGCCAACCTCCTATCTCACCCTGTGACTAAGAATGCCTAACCTCCTGGGAATGCAGCCCAGCAGGTCTCAGCCTTATTTTACACAGCTCATATTCAAGATGGAGCCGCTCTGCCAAACACCTCTGACACTATCATAGTCTCTGTTTAGCTGACATGTTAGTGCTTTCTAAAAAAGAATAGCCTGTTAAATGAATTGGTATTTCCATTGAGACAAATACAGTAGGCAGCAGCAAATATTTTTATGCCAGAACTACTGCTGCTGTCGTTTTTACTTTGAGTGTAATGTTGGTTTTCTATATTTTTCTGTGCGCTTGAAAACCTAAAGCTATAATTGATTTTGGATGGAAGATTTTTTATGAGTGCTTTATAATGAGACATTTATTCCAGGAAGCCACATGCCCCAAGTCTTCAGGTCTCAGAGTTTGTATTTACCATTTGTTTTATACTGAAGAATAGGGGTAATGAAAGTACATAGAAATCAGACAAGCCAAGCTAAAAGCAGCATGAATACATGGAAAACTACAAAAGAACATGAAAGAAGATGAGTCAGTGAGTAAGAAGCAATCTGGCAACATAAAATCCACCGAGGACAAACATACACATGGCCTCAGAGAACAAACAAATATTTGATAACAGTCAGTTATGAAACCATCTATCCTTAGGAGAAACATTCCTGCTCAGTTTTTTCTCATCTCTTTTCTCTTTTTTATTGTGTTGTTTATTTTATACTTGAAGAATTAAAATTGTGCTCTCAGCATTGTAAAATATTCCTTATAGATACATATTTT
This sequence comes from Pan troglodytes, assembly GCF_028858775.2. Lineage (NCBI taxonomy): Eukaryota > Metazoa > Chordata > Mammalia > Primates > Hominidae > Pan > Pan troglodytes. The sequence goes on along the minus strand of NC_072401.2, from coordinate 165,097,101 downwards.
AAAAATACAGTTGATTGTTATCAGAACAGTTTTAGACTCACAGCGAAATTGAATGGAAGGTACAGCAATTTCTTATATACTCCTTTTACTCACATATGCAGTTTCTCCACTATCAAAATCTGATACCACAGTGGTAAGTTTGTTACAATCACGAGCCTACATTTAAGACATCATTATCACCCAAAGTCCGTGGTTCATATCGAGGTTTATTCTTGGTGTTATACATTCCATGGGTGTTGACAAATGTATAATGATATGTGTTCATTGCTATAACATCATATAGAATAGTTTCACTTCCCTAAAAATCCTCTGTGCTCCACCTGTTCATCCCTCCCCTCTAACCCTTGGCAACCACTTATCTTTTTTCTGTCATCATATTTTCACACCTTTTCCAGTGTCATATAGTTGGATTCATACAATCTGTAGCCCTTTCATATTGCTTTCTTTTACTTAGTCATATGCATTTAAGGTTCCTCCAGGTTTTTTCATGATGATAACTCATATCTTTTTAGTGCTAAATAATGATTTATTGTCTGAATATACCACAATTTATTTGTGCATTCACCTACTGAAGGATATCTAGGTACATCAGTATGCAGGTTTTTATGTGCCATAAGTTTTCATCCAATTTGGGTAAATACTAAGGAGTACAATTGTTGAATCATATAATAATAATATGTTTAGTTTTGGAGGAAAATGTCAAACTGTCTTTCAAAGTGGCTGTGTCATTTCGCATTCTCACCAGCAGTGAATGAGTGTTCCTGTTGCTCCATACCCTTGCGAACATTTGCTGTTGTCAGTGTTCTAGATTTTGGTCATTCTAATAGTGTGTAGTGGTATCACTCCCTATATTTCTATAATTTGTTTCCCTGGCATTCTGCATTTGCCTCTTAGAAATAGAAAAAGTTTCATTACCCAGCTTTGAGCTTTCTTTTTTTTCTCTATTTGAGCCTTTTTTCTTCTCTCTCTCTCTTCAAGTAGAACTATCTTAGCCTGAACATAAATAAATAAAAAGATAGGTACCTACCTACATTCTCTGACACTGGTACATTGACAAGAATGGAACAAATCTTATCCTTGGCTAAGCATGCAGTATATTTCATCTACCTGTCCCATAACAAGATTTGGTAACTTTTCTGAACTAGTCTGGTAGGTCAAATTTCTCATTTTTTATTTCCTGAGGCAAAGGGTGAATAGGATGGAATTTGATCTCTCTTGATAATTGCTTTCTTTTTTAGCGAAGGACTAGTAATGTGTTGGTGATAAAACTTTTCAAATGTAAATACCTATGAGAGGTATAACTTATGTTTATTAGCTAATTTGAAAACAGCACGTTAGTGATCAGGTGCAGTGGCTCACACCTGTAATCTCAGCACTTTGGGAAGCCGAGGCAGGTGGATCACTTGAGCTCAGGAGTTTGAGACCAGCCTGGCCAACATGGCAAAACCCTATCTCTACAAAAAATTAGCCAGGCATGGTGGCATGTGCCTGTGGTCCCAGCTACTCTGGAGGCTGAGGTTGGAGGATCACTGGAGCCTAGGATGTGGAGGTTGCAGTGAGCCAAGATTGTACCACTGCACTCCAGCCTGGGTGACAAAGTGAGACCCCATCTCCAAAAACCCCCAGCAACTGAGTATCCTATTTGATTTCTTAAGTAATGCTTATTCAGTCAGGAAAATTAAAGAATAGCATATGACATATCTAGCTACCTATCTCAACCATAATCTCACCAAATCTTTGCTTGCTATTGGCCTTTGAATGTGTATCCTTCTAGCTATTGCTGCTTTGATTTGTATATATGTGCATACATTTTTGAGATGAAATTATATGGTTTTATTTTGATATTTTCAGTTTATACATTACTTATTCCAAGTCAAGTGTTATATACTGAAATGCTTTGTCCAGCCACGAATTCCAAGGATATCTTGCCCTAGCCTATCTGAATGAGCTGCCAAAAACCATCAACATAATCTCCATTTAAATTATTTTTAATTTCCATTTTTGCTTTTCAGTTTCCCAATCAAACTATATTGAACAAGTACATACTCTTACAAGGTAATTTAAGGGATAATTTTAAGCTTCTTTCACTAACTCTCATCATAATGATGAAGACAGTCCCCTTTGCACTTTCCCCAAAGCTTACTTATCCCCCACAATCCATGCAATAAGGCCTTGTACTAAGATACGTTAAAACCCTCGTTATCGTCTAAGTCTCTGTAATCACCCTTCAATCATCATTCATATAGTTCATATAGCTCTGACTTCCTTATACTCTGAAAATGCTGAATAACCTTCGCCATTTTAAGCATACAACTCAATTCAGGGCAATACTTTTTAAAAGCCACCTAACAAAAATACCAGAGCACAAATTCCCCCTTTATTGATTTACTTTTCATCAGTTTAAAACCTTTAGGGGTACAGCTTCACACGGATTCTGTGTCCAGTGCCCTTAATAGGCAGATTGCTTCAGAATTTGGCACAAATCATGCCACTGTTTCCATGGACACAGGTTACCTTTCCCCAGATTACTTTTGTTTGGTTTGGTTTACCACTGACGTCACTGTGTTGTGATTTGCTCTATATACATAAGCACATCTCTTGCCTGAGTAGAATTCAGTTTCATCTCAGGCATAACAACCTTCAGTTTTAAGAAGAGCTGTGTGCTCCGTTTGGTTTTGGAAACCCTATTTATAGTCAAGAAAACTGGCTATAGCATTGGACTACAGCTTTCCAGAAATGTTTTAAAAGTCCTATTTCCAAAAGACTGCCACAGGTTCCAAGATGGCAGGAAGAGCAGATTTTTAAAAATTATTTCTAAAAAAACATACTTTGTATTTTTTCTATGACTTATTTTGTTCATGCAATAAGATAATCTCATATTATTATTACAATATATTTTATCACCTGTATATTATTTCACTTTATTAATATATCAGAATTAATTTTAGCAATCTCTTATTGATGGACATTTTGATCATTTACACTTTTTTTTTTTTTTTTTTGAGACGGAGTCTCGCACTGTTGCCCAGGCTGGAGTGCAGTGGCAAGATCTCGGCTCACTGCAAGCTCCGCCTCCCGGGTTCACGCCATTCTCCTGCATCAGCCTCCCGAGTAGCTGGGACTATAGGCGGCCGCCACCATACCCGGCTAATTTTTTGTATTTTTAGTGGAGATGGGGTTTCACCGTGTTAGCCAGGATGGTCTCGATCTCCTGACCTCGTGATCCGCCCACCTCGGCCTCCCAAAGTGCTGGGATCACAGGCGTGAGCCACCATGCCCGGCCCCTACACTTTTTAAATTATGTACAATTAATATCCTATAGCTGATTTTGTGCACATTCCTGATTATTTCCCTACTAGAAAACTCCTTGAAGTAAAATTTCTAGGTCAAAGAGAATGAACTTTTTAAAGTCTTTTGAAACATAGTGCCAAATTATACTACTACAAGGCTATGGTATTGTAGTCCTTTGAGAAGTACATGAGAGTTATCAGACAATATTTAAACCATCACTTAATATTTTTATGGGTTTGTAGAATCAGTCACAGAAAAAAACACCAACATATGGGAGAAAAAATAATTGAGTTGTGGGAGGTGGGTAGAAAATGAGTACTGGGTCTTACTCCAACAGGCCATGCAATTGGTCTTCAGATTATAGAGAAAATAGGCTCTATATGCTGTTTACAATTTTATTATATTCTTGAATTCTTGTTAAAATCTTTCTTCTAACATTCCCACCTGTGACATCATAACAATCAGAATGTAATTACCTAGAAGTGTAACCAAGTACCCTTTTTTCTTAAAAATCGTTTTTTCCTTTTTCTCCTTTTCTTGTTTTTCATGCATACTCACGCCTTAGCTCTCAGGAATGTGATTATAACCTTTGCTCTTTATGCACCAGGCACTCCTTACACCGCTAGCTTATGTAACTATATGTTTGCTTCAAAGTTTCAGAGAGGAGATCTTAAAACAACCCAGGTGCCTGTGAAATTCTCCCCCATCAGGAGATCACTTAAAGGCTGTGGTTAATTTACAACCTGGCTGTGCCCGCCATGGCACCAGCCCATTCAGTGGATGGGGCAATAACTCAAGATACGTCATCAGAACAAGTCACATAGACCTGTACTGCCTTGCCCCCTTCTGCATCTCCCTCATGCCAAACTTCCCTTTTTAAGCTTTTCCTTTCTGCCCAAAATTTGAAGCAATTCCATTAAGGCAGGAGCCTGAACCACTTCCCCATTGCTAGCTTTGGCAAATAAAGTCACTTCCTTTCTATGGAATCTCGTCCTTGTTATTTGACTTCTCAAGCAGTGAGTGGCTGAACCTGCATTCAGTTACAAAGCAAGGACATGGGCACTCGTTCTTAAATGTTACTCTTAATAAGCCAAATTCTGAGGGTCTCTCATTGTCCTCTTTTCTAACATATTCTATCAGTAATGAAGCTATTTAGATAAGATGGTAGTTAAGAGTCCATTTAGCTTTTGGGCAAAAGTGAGTTGCTGTTGGAATTCAGTGGAGATTATGGTCTAATATAATGCTTCCCTTAGAGTGGGGGAAAATTTTGACAGTTATCACTTTGGAATGATTTGCACAGAGAGCCACCAGAGAGCTGGTGTCTGATAGCTTTGCAATAATATGGCTGTCACAAGCCCCAAATCCCTCCGTCATCTCTCTGGAATTTTCTTTTCTTTTCTTTTCTTTTCTTTTTGTTTTTTGAGACAGACTCTTGCTCTGTCATCCAGGTTGGAGTGCAGTAGTGCGATCTCAGCTCACTGCAACCTCCATCTCCTGGGTTCAAGCGATTCTCCTGCCTCCCTCCCGAGCCGCTGGGACTGCAGGTGTGCACCACCATGCCCAGCTAATTTTTGTATTTTTAGTAGAGATGGGGTTTCACCATATTGGTCAAGCTGGTCTCGAACTCCTGACCTCGTGATCCACCCACCTAGGCCTCCCAAAGTGCTGGAATTACAGGTGTGAACCACCGAGCCTGGCCCTGGAATTTTGTTTATTTACTTCTTTCTCTTGGACCAAGCTGAGATTTTATAATAAAGAGAAAAAAAGATAGGAGTAAGAATAATAGACAATATTGGGAAATGTGTTTACTTTTTAATAGCCGTGGTTAGTGTTTCTAATTTTCTGGTATGTTGGTGTAGAAGTGTGCAAAATTTTTGGTTCCAGTGTTGATCTAGAAATTGCAGAAGAAAGATGAAAAGTATTAATCCATGATTGGAAGCCCTCACTGTTAGGAAACCTCACACATGGCAGGAGAGAGGAAAACATGGTATCTCTTTATTAGTAGTGAGTATGCCTGTGTGTAGCCACCTTAGGTGACTGTTTGTTTTCTTTAATAATGAAAAAAGAAAGTATGTGTCCATATTGAGACTGCAACGTAATTATTCAATTTGCAACTTTTTACCAGATAACATGTTTTACATATTCTCAAACAGTGCCTATTCATATTCAGCCTGAGTATTTTGCCAGTTACTTGATTTTGGCCAAACACCACTTACACACACACAAAAAAATAGTTCACATTAATTTAGTAGTTATTTGCTAATGTACTCTTTTGAGAATAAAGAGCTGATCTTGCCATTGCACATAATGCTTTTAGGAAACACATTTAACACCTTTAAGACCTGGCACTGTTCACTTTTCACCAGGACAACATGACTAGTTAAGAACAAGTGGCTAGCCCTATCTAATAAATCAGCCAGATGCTTGATTTGCTTTATAATATTTTAGAAAACATCACTTCTCTCCAACCAGGTTGCTAGGGTGATATATGACCTCTGTCTTTAAAACCTTCCTTGAAGCTGTGAAGCCAAGGAAGTGAACTAAAGCCAGCAGGACTGTTTTTAAAAGACTGAAAGCAAAAGAATAATTTGAGATGAAAGTTGCAAGGAAAGCAAGAAAACTCTAATAGATTAACAGTTGATGCTCTCTTTTTCCAAATTGACAAAAACATCCTCACTTAGCAACAGGTCTCATGGTAAGCAACTGATTTATCTATGTTCTGTTGAACTTTTGAGTTAATTTTCAGCCATAGTATGTTTAATTGAAATGTTAGACATATTACTCATCTGTGGTATGCACTTTCAAAACCCTATTGGTAATTCATTTGCCTCAAAAGAAAAATAATGACTATAATGCAATTAGTATGATTTAATATTTATTTTATGAAACCTTAAAGTTTATTGCTGGGGAAAATCACCTGAAAACAATAGTAAAGGAAGGAAGAAATGTATTTTTATTTTTTTGTGTGAAAAGTACATATTCTCCAAGTCAAGGTTTTATGAAAACAGTAGAATTCAATACATCTTTATATTATATATGTCTTACAGAAAGAAAAAGCTATTACTATGGCTATGTATACTCTTTTCTTTTCAAAAATTGATAAAGTCCAAACCCAAACACAGATTTTCAGCTACAGAGTTCCTGTAAAACATATCTAAACTCAGATTGGAAAGAATGAGTTTTGGAAGTATTATTAGCTATCAATACTATCAACAGATTTCCACATGGTACCATGCAGAAATTAATTGGAGAAAAACGTTCATGACTATAAACAGCATTAAGAGGACTTTTTTAAAAAAGAACAAGAAGTAAATAATTTATTTCTCTTTTCAATGTAAACTGTTAGGGAAGCCCTTCCCTGGCACCTCTGTCCTGATATAAGGGCTGGTCCTTATGCTTTGATAATGCAGTGCTTTCTTAGTCCAGGCTAGTAATGACTATCATTGTCAATCACAAGGTTTTTGGCCTTCTTCGTCTTAAACTGAGCATGGTAGCAGAAAATTATGAACAATATTTTGAACTACAGAAGAACAGCTTGTGAATATTTTCTACTATAAGAGATAAACAGAGAAATTTTAGAGCCTCTGAAATTAGCCAAAAATCAAGGTGACTGTTCTGATGGAGTATTGCAGTCATCATAGAATATTAGCAAAGTAGATGAATGAAGAAGAGGGACCAAAGGAAACCAGAATAAAGGTGTTCCCTTGTTGTGCACTACTAATCATGTTACCATTTCTCTTTTTTTTTTTTTTTTTTTTTTTTTTTTGAGATGGAGTCTTGCTCTGTCATCCAGGGTAGAGTGCAGTGGCATGATCTCTGCTCACTGCAACCTCCACCTCCCGGGTTCAAGCCATTCTCCTGTCTCAGCCTCCCAAGTAGCTGGGATTATAGGCATGCACCACCATGCCTGGCTAATTTTTGTATTTTTAGTAAAGACAGGGTTTCACCATGTTGGCCAGGCTGGTCTCGAACTCCTGACCTCAGGTGATTTTCCCGCCTTGGCCTCCCAAAGTGCTGGGATTACAGGTGCGAGCCACCTTGCCCAGCCCCCTTTCTCTTTTTAAAAAGATCTGTTACTGATACCAGAAAAGTATTTCATTTATATTGAATTTGAAACTAGATATGTTTGGAGTCCATATGACTCAGTCTTTACATAGAATAGTATTCGAAAAGGCACAGGCCAGAAAGCCAACAATAATTAGAAACAAATATTAACACTTATTTGATAAAAACTTGATATTAAAAAAAGGCAACAAATTGATAGTTAACAATACTTCCCAAACTCATTCATTTCCACTCTGAGTTTATATATGTTTTACAGGTACTTTGTAATATTTATATATATTATTATATATGTAAATATATATCTCATATATATAATATATGTAGTCTTTCAGATGCTAAACTCTCCAAATATTCATTTAAACCCACCTGTATGGTTTTCTGTCTTTCTTCTCTCTCCGTGTCAACCCTTTATTGTGTAGATAAACTCAGCCTCTTAGCTTTCTTCATTCTGTGGGTTCTGCTTCATACAAAGAGTAGGTAAATAAATAATACTACTTGAGGTAAGGATTGGGGCACACATGTGAGTTAATAAAGACCTGAGCTAGAGGTATGGGGTGGAGGAGGTGGTCTCTCAGTTAAATTAATACACATCATTACTCCTCCACCATTTGAACAAAATTATTATTTTAGCAAAATAAATACAGTCAAATACTTTAATATCATGCTTTGCTGTAATGTGAGTTTGGATATTATGTGAATGTCAGTAGGCTTGTATCATTTATCCAGCATCCATGCCCAAATGGGAGGAAGCTAATGTATGAGGGGTTGTTTGGAAGCAACTGCTTTGTTATTTTTTTGGAATGGGATTTTCTCAGTTCAATGTAAGGTCATTCACGTACTCTATAGGTTTTACTGTTATACAGTTACAACATGGCAGTCTAATTGATAATAATATTTTTACTTTACTGTTTTAATAGCATAACACATTTTAAGAGACAGAATTTTGTGTGCCCCATATATATTGTTATAATAGAATACCTCATATGGATTATATGAAAATAATATAAAATACATGCTCATTCTAAAGAATTATATATAATATAATATAAAAAATACAATAATACAAATAATATAAAAAAAGAAGAAAGTAAAAAAGTTACCACATCTTATTACCTACCAACTGATATGAACATTAAAAACCATTTCCTAGAAAACATTATAATTGAACACCCTAGGGAGAACACCATTCTATGTAATACATATAACTATATTTCATTAATAATAAAAGCATGTTTTAAAGGAATGTCCTCATATACAAAAGATAGGTATATAAAAGATGATATCTAAACCAGACATATTCTTGTGCGTACAAGGTAATAAACTTCCATTATAGGTTGTCAGCTTAAGAAAGGGCCTTCTGTCTGTGTGAGTATCAAATAAAACTAGAGCAATAGGATCTGAATTTATAGTCTGGTTCACACAGCTCATCTCAATAAATCTTTTCTGTTGATAGTATAAAATTGCAAAATAAGGAACCCCTCCAGGTATTACGAACAGACACAGGCCTCAAGTGATAATAGCAATAAAGATTCTCATGCCCAGGAATTAGCAACTCAGCTAAACTACAGCCCTTACAAAATGGAGCCTGAGTTGGGCTTCTTTGGCCTGGATGTTATATTTATTCCAATGGGTTTTTCTCCAATAATGTAACCCTGGCATGTGTGGTGGGGTTGAGTGGGGTAGGGTGGTCTTGGATTATTTACCACCTGCTTGTAAACCTTAAGGAAATTAATTATATCTATATGTCTCCTTGTGAAAAGTGTCTCTTCATGTCCTTTGCCCACTTTTTAATGGGGTTATTTGTTTTTCTCTTGTAAATTTGTCTAAGTTCCTTATAGATGCTGGATATTCGACCTTTGTCAGAGGCATAGATTGAAAATATTTTCTCCCATTTTGTAGGTTGTCTGTTTACCCTGTTGATAGTTTCTGTTGCTGTGCAGAAGCTCTTTGTTTAGTTAGATACCATTTGTCAATTTTTGAGAATAGAGGGTTGAAGGAGGGAGAGGATCAGAAATAATAATCACTGAGTACTAGGCTTAGTACCTGGGTGACAAAATAATCTGTACAACAAACCCCTGTGACGTGAGTTTACCTAAATAACACACCTGTGCATGTACCCCTGAACCTAAAATAAAAGTTAAAAAAAAAAAAACAGTAGCAAGAGTCACTAAAGAAAACTTGTATCTATAGAGGCAAAGGTGGATAAAGTCAGTTTAGGGCAGGAGAAACAAAGGTCTTTTTTGTTGTTATTTTACTGTTGTTGTTTTAAGACCATATAGCATGAACAAAAAGAGAACAGTGACGTTGACAACTGAGTCTCAAATCTTGTCTCTGCTGCTATCCAGATGTTGATATATGTGAGTAATTTAGTCCTATAAGCCTCTGTTTCCCTATCTCTAAAATGAAGATAACTCTTCATTAAGTTGTTGCAGTAATTAACTAGAGCAAACAAATGTTAAATTACCTAGTTCGTTCATCTTCACCTTTGTCTCTTTCTTCATGTTTCTGATTAATCCCAGTATACTGGTAAGAAAATAATATGATATATATCAACAGTGCAGAATTTAAATCAGATTATACAGATGATCATGTAGGACCCAGAAAAATAAACTACATCTCCCACCTCTCAGACCATTTCTGTGTCCTCTGGGATATGTTATTTCTCTCAAAGGATGATATATTCCCCTTTAGTCACTCACAAGAGTAAGTTCTTTTCTAACTTCCTGGTCATGAAGACTGAATTTAGTTTCACAGCACGAGAAAGGAAAAAGTCTTTCGTATTTCTCTCAGATGCTGAATCTAGCTGCTTCTAAGGAAAATAATTCAATGTTTCCTGATGAGTAAAATTCACCGATGTGTTTCTACTCCTATTCAGGAAATGAAGGTCCTAGATTATTCACTAAGAGGCAGGGAAGCTTATTGAAGTCCAGAGAATATGATCACCAGCAGGTTAAAGATACTGAAAAAAAAAAAAAGATTTGTGGGCTTTCGAATTTCTGAATAGTAATCATCATAGTCTTGCTGGGTTTGGGGAAGAATACCTGCTTAGCTAGGTTTGAACTTTTTGTAGAAAAGTCCAAGTACTATTTTTTAGATGACCAACATATGAAATCTTGTTTCTATATCTGAACTTAAAACAAAACAAATAGCATTTAGGGAAGATTCATTTGTCAATGAGAAATTAGTCTACAGGGTGAAGGTGAGTGTGCAGAGACTAGAAATTTGGGGGAATACTTTTGTCTTATACATATGCACCACTCATTGTAATCATCTGTTCAATTCTGACATTTAGAAGTTTGGAATTGCTAAGTCGATCTTTAATAATATTGGTAGTAGAGGTAGTAGTGATGGTAGTTATATTTGTGGTGATAAGTGTTGATTGCTGCAATTTTAGCACTTCCTACCTAGGGTATCCTTTTAGAGCTTTCTATACCCTAACTTACTTGGCCTTTACAATGTCTAACAACAGTCATAATACAACAGTTGTTACCATCAATTGTGGGCTTTTCATGTGCTAGAAACTGGGCTAAATTCCTTATACACAGAATCTTATTTAACTTTCATTTTAACTCGATAAGGTTTGTATTATTTTCTACAATATATATGTGGGAACTTATTTTCAGAGGTGTTAAGTAACTTACCAGAGGTGTGAATATATTCTATGTATTTACATAGTTTGTAATTGGTGTAGCTAAGATTTAAATACACATCTAGATGATTATACAGCCTGAGCCAGGTTTTCATCATTATTTGCTATTACATGATTTAGACATATCTTATTATTGCTGATGCCATTAATAGCAGTTCATTTTTATTTGGGGCCTTCTCATAATATCAGACATCATACTAGACACTTATTATTGTGTGATCTTGGTTAATATTCACATAGCTTTACCATTGCTTTTATCCCTGTTTAATAGGTGAACATACTGAGGTTCGGAAGAATGAGTCCGTTGGGCTAAGGTTATACATCTTTTGAATGACTCTGGTGAAATATTAATCCAGGCCTGTGCTGGTTCAAAGTCGATGGCCTTTCCACTAAAATTCACTGGCTGAATCTACCTAGGGGTGAGGGTAAGTGGAGGACACAGCAACCAAATAATGGTGACTGCATCATTTTAGGTATTGTATATATATCATATTTTATATATGATATTTATATATAAATATCATATATAATATTATATATGCTATATAAAATATGATATATTGTATTATGTATATGATATAGACCATACATAAAATATGATATATATATGTATTTTCATCCACAGTTGCTGGCTCATATCTCTCATAACCTTTATTACAATAAAAAGAATCTCTCTCTGATGCTCTCCTTACCTCCTTTCACCTGCCAGAGAGTGTCCTGCTCCATATCCCGGAAGAAAAAATGCTACACAGAGAGGCCAAAAAGAATCTGCACCGACAGGCATTGCTGAGTTTAGTTCGTACCCTTTTTGTCCAATCATATTTCAGTATGGTTGTATATTTCAATCATCTCTAGGTGAAAAAGCTACCATAAAAACTCAAGAGGGCAGGGCTAAGAGAGTTTCCAGATAGCTAAACACATGGAGGTTCCTGGAGGGTGGCACACCCAGGGAGGGCATGGAAGCTCTCGGCCCCTCCTGCTATGCACTGCTTCATCTGTATCCTTTGTAATATCCTTTATAATAAACCAGTAAATGTAAGCAAGTCGTTCCCTGAGCTTGGTGAGCCATTCTAGCAAATTAATCAAATCTAAAGAGGGAGTTATGGGAACCCCATCTTGAAGCTGGTGGGTCAGAAGTTCTGGAAGCCCAAACTTGTGACTGGTGTCTGAAGGGGTGGGATGCAGTCTCAAGGACTGAGCCCTCACTTGCCAGATCTGACGCTACCACCAGGTAGAGAGAATCAGAAGTGAATTGGAGGACACCAAGCTGATTTCTGCTGCAGAATTGGTTGCTTACTTGGTGGTACAGAGAACCCCACACAATGGGTCACAGAAGTCTTCTGTGTTGATGATTGTGGTGGCGGTGGTGTGAAAGCGAAGCAATAAGTGGCTTGTGTTTTTTTCCAAACGAGTATACAGACACCTACTGCCATGTTGAAATAAGTGTTAGCTAAATCTCTGACATCCGTAAGACAATCATATTAGTTGTGAAATCACCAAGCTGTGCTGATGTATGTCAACTTAAAAAAACACACACACAGTTTATACATTTGGAAAAGAAGAGTTTATTTCTTATAAAGGTGTACAGCGTGCTAGGTGGCCACCCCACAGGCTGGGAAGCACAGCCTCCGACCAAGACCGGAGACAGGCTCTTCAGAGGAGGAGGGGTTGGGGTAGGAGCTTTATGTTGAAAGAACTGGCTAAACCTGTGTATTCAAGAGGTTACAGAAGGAGCTCTGAATATTCATGAAGTTAGTCCTGCTGCATGCGTATTGAAGGAACATGCATGTACCGTAAGGCCCATGTTCATTTTGGGGTGGAGACTTAACACTTAAATGTATTACAATTAGGCCTTATATGTCGAAACGTCTTTTCTGGACATGAAGGCACTCCAGTGTGCAGCCTCTGTAAACCAGCCAGAACCAGTCCATGGTCAGGAGAAAGTGACTGAAGTCAGTCCCCTGTCCAAAATAAGCTGTAGTTATGGCTGGTGAAACAGGGGGTACAGCTTGTCAGTGTCTGTGACTGGGAGGGTTGTAATTGTTTTAATGTTGCTGATCTCGAGGCCAGTGCTTGTTTAACTGCTAGAGAAAAAGAAAACCTTGTGGCAGTCAGAACATAGTTTATTCTTTAAGTGTAGGAGTGTGTGACTTAACCCTTGCTTGGCATGGCATTAAGTCCCATTTATAATTTGTTTCTTTATTGCCGTGAAGAGTCTGCTCTGTGAATCTTATGATCTCTGTTTTAACATTAATGCTGTTTTTATTAATTTAACATTATTGTTGTTTATTAATGTTTATTAATTTAACATTAACATTTAATTAATTTAACATTAATGTTGTTGCATCTGAACCATAAAGAGAGGGGAGTTATCATGAGGTGTGTCTGACCTCCTGTCTTGTCATGGCCAGAAACTCAGTTTTAAGGCTTTTCTGGGGTCTCCTTGGTGGCAAAGAGGTCTGTCTGTTCAGTCAGTGAGGGGGCTTAGGATTTTATATTTAGTTTACACATACAAAGATGAAGAAAGTGAACTTTAATCATGCAACATCAAAGAATAGTAATGTAAGACGGGCCGAAAGGGGCTGCATAGACATGTTCTGAGTTCCTTTACCAGACTCTTATCCCCCAACTAAACTGAGGTGAAGCCTACTGGAGAGAAAGGAAGAGCCTCAACCAACTTTGCAACTGACTTGAATTAGCTAAGCAGAAATAAACACTCAAATCCGCAAATGAAAACATGTAGACTTCCTTGAGAGTCACACTGCATCCTCGTCGGGGTGATGCGCTTATCTGGAGTGAGAGATATTGCTGAAGGTTGTCTCATTATAGAAAATACCATGATCCTGGCAGGAGAGACTCAATTTTTACCTAAATTATTTTTATATTTGATGCAATTCATATTTCACTTTATAAAATTCATCTGGAAAATTAAATGGATAAGAATGGATAAAAAAATTCTTTTTTTAAGTTATACTTTAAGTTCTGGGGTACATGTGCAGAACGTGCAGTTTTGTTACATAGGTATACACGTGCCATGGTGGTTTGCTGCACCCATCAACCCTATTCCTCCTCTAGCCCCCCACCCCCTCAAAGGCTCCAGTGTGTGATGTTCCCTTCCCTGTGTTCATGTGTTCTCACTGATCAGCTCCCACTTATGAGTGAGAACATGTGGTGTTTGGTTTTCTGTTCTTGTGTTAGCTTGCTGAGAATGATGGTTTCCAGCATCATCCATGTCCCTGCAAAGGACATGAACTCATCCTTATTTATGGCTGCATAGTATTCCATGGTGAATATGTGCCACATTTTCTTCATCCAGTCTATCATTGATGGGCATTTGGGTTGGTTCCAAGTCTTTGCTATTGTGAACAGTGCTGCAGTAAACATAAGTGTGCATGTGCCTTTATAGTAGAATGATTTATAATCCTTTGGGTATATACCTAGTAATGGGATTGCTGGGTCAAACGGTATTTCTAGTTCTAGATCCTTGAGGAATTGCCACACTGTCTTCCACAACGGTTGAACTAATTTATACTCCCTCCAACAATGTAAAAGCGTTCCTATTTCTCCACATTCTCTCCAACATCTGTTGTTTTCTGACTTTTTTAATGATCGCCATTCTAACTGGCATGAGATGGCATCTCATTGTGGTTTTGATTTGCATTTCTGTAATGACCAGGGATGATGAGCTTTTTTTCATATGTTTGTTGGCTGCATAAATGTCTTCTTTTAATAAGTATCTGTTCATATCCTTCACCCACTTTTTGATGGGGTTTTTTTATTTTTTCTTGTAAATTTGTTTAAGTTCCTTGTAGATTCTGGATATTAGCCCTTTGTCTGATGGATAGATTGCAAAATTTTTCTCCCATTCTGTAGGTTGCCTGTTCACTCTGATGATAGTTTCTTTCGCTGTGCTGAAGCTCTTTATTTTAATCAGATCCCATTTGTCTATTTTGGCTTTTATTACCATTGCTTTTTGTGTTTTAGTCATGAAGTCTTTGCCCAAGCCTATGTACTGAATGGTATTGCCTAGGTTTTCTTCTAGGGTTTTCATGGTTTTAGATCTTACATTTAAGTCTTTAATCCATCTTAAGTTAATTTTTGTGTAAGGTGTAAGGAAGGCATCCAGTTTCAGCTTTCTGCATGTGGCTAGCCAGTTTTCCCAGCACCATTTGTTAAAGAAGGAATCCTTTCCCCATTGTTTGTTTTTGTCATGTTTGTCAAAGAGCAGATGGTTTTAGATGTGTAGTGGTATTTCTGAGGTCTATGTTCTGTTCCATTGGACTATATGTCTGTTTTGTTACCAGTACCATGATGTTTTGGTTACTATAGGCTTCTAGTATAGTTTGAAGTCAGGTAGCGTGATGCCTCCAGCTTTGTTCTTTTTGCTTAGGATTGTCTTGGCTATGCGGGCTCTTTTTTGGTTCCATATGAAATTTAAAGTAGTTTTTTCCAGTTCTGAGAGGAAAGTCAATGGTAGCTTGATGGAAATAGCATCAAATCTATAAATTACTTTGGGCAGTATGGCCATTTTCACAATATTGATTCTTCCTATCAATGAGCATGGAATGTTTTTCCATTTGTTTGTGTCCTCTCTGATTTCCTTGAGCAGTGGTTTGTAGTTCTCCTTGAAGAGGTCCTTCACATCCTTTATAAATTGTATTCCTAGGTATTTTATTCCCTTTGTAGCTATCATGAATGGGAGTTCACTCATGAATTGGCTTTGTGTTTCTGTTATTGGTGTATAGGAATGCCTGTGATTTTTGCATATTGATTTTGTATCCTGAGACTGCTGAAGTTGCTTATCAGCTAAGAAGATTTGGGGCTGAGATGATGGGGTTTTCTAAATATACAGTAATGTTATCTGCAAACAGGGACAATTTGACTTCCTCTTTTCCTAATTGAATACCTTTTACTTCTTTCTCTTGCCTGATTGCCCTGGCCAGAACTTCCAATACTATGTTGAATAGGAGTGGTGAGAGAGGGCATCCTTGTCTTGTGCCGGTTTTCAAAGGGAATGCTTCCAGTTTTTGCCCATTCAGTATGATATTGGCTGTGGGTTTGTCATAAATAGCTCTTATTATTTTGAGATACATTCCATCAATGCCTAGTTTATTGAGAGTTTTTAGCATGAAGGGCTGTTGAATTTTGTTGAAGGCCTTTTCTGCATCTATTGAGATAATCATGTGGTTTTTGTCATTGGTTCTGTTTATGTGATGGATTATGTCTATTGATTTGTGTATGTTGAACCAGCCTTGCATCTCAGGGATGAAGTTGACTTGATCATGGTGGATAAGCTTTTTGATGTGCTGTTGGATGCAGTTTGCCAGTATTTTATTGAGGATTTTCGCATAGAAAATTCTTGATAATAAAGGATAATTAGGAAACATAATGTACTAAATTTAAAAATGGATTAAGTGGCTAGATAAACTAAGTGATTTTGGTGCTGGCATATTTCAGGGCTCTTAGAATAATAAAGCTTAGATTCTTTGGGCAGCTGAAAATTTTTTTTAATTTATAAAAGTTATTTGCTTATTTATCTATTTTTTACATATGGAGTCTCTCTCTTTTTTTAGTCAAGAGTGCAGTGGGGTGATCAGAGCTTACTGCAGCCTTGAATTCCTGGACTTAAGTGGGCCTCCTCTCTCAGCCTCCCAAGTAGCTAGGACTACAGGCAAGCTCCACTGTGCATGGCTAGTTTTTAAATTTATTTCAGTAAGATATAGTGTCGTTTTGTTGCCAGGATAGCTGCAATCTTTAATCTATTTTATGCCCTTAGCCTAATCAGGTGTTCTCAGCTTTCTAGATGTCATAATCAGACTAATGACCCCAGTCTTCTCAACTGTCTTTCTCCAACTCCACTTCTAAATTCCAAATTTTCCATTTCACTCTTTTCTTCTCAGTCCATTCTTCAACGGGATTGTCATTAGGGAAGTCCATCCAAGGCGGGTTGTGAAAGTTTACAGTTTATTGCAGGTGACATGGGGCTCTGCTGGAGCAAGGAGGTAGGCTGTACAGTTTGTATTTATTTTGTCTACTCTAAACTAGATTTCCCCAGTTCCCTGTTTTGGTCGAGAGCTGCAATAAAAAAGTATAATGACTTTATTGTGTTCTCCAGTTGCCACATACACACTTACAATTAAACCAAGCACCATGAGTCAAATGCCGACTTGTGTGTCATTCTTGTTTGCAGCCTCTTCCTGTCTCTAAGCTGGCAGATTTAATAGTTCCCTTTGGAAACAATGTTAAATCCAATGATTTTATTTCTATCATTTGACTAAATGAATAACCCAGGAACTAGCAGTTTTAAGAGATGTTTCAAACATGATTTTGTATATATATACATATATATATATTTTATAAATATATCCAGGTTTTTCATGACTAACTTCCCTTTAAGACACAGTTTGACATTTTTATGTTGTTAATTATATTATTAAGTTGAGTATTTCAAATAATGATGATTATATTTAATAAATTGTGTTATAATGCAGTTATATGAAGGGTGGCTATATCTTAATGTTCAACGTCTGACAATAAACAGGTTGCTCAGGACTTAAAAATAACAAAGGAGACAGACACACTTCCTCCTATAAAAGACTCTGTTGTGACCACTTTGCGAATCTCAATAGTGAGGAGGACAGATGCTTACTGAAAAGGCAAAGTCTAAAATTGTAATAGACATTGTTAGTTGCCCTCAATATCCATTACCCTCCTCCTTTAGTAATTTTTTAAAACTCTGATTTTTTGTTAAGAGTGTATGACAGAAAAAAGTTTCCACTTAACAGTCTTTCTAGTAGATAGGAGTAATCATTAGACTGAATGTGGCAAACAGGATTAGTCAGGTATTGCCAAAACAGTGTCGTGTAACAAGCCCCTCTAAAATTCCATGGTTACAAGTATAAGCATACATTTGTTTTTTTTTTTTCCGAGACAGAGTCTCTCTCTGTCACCCAGGCTGGAGTGCAGTGGTGCGATCTTGGCTCACTGCAGCCTCCGCCTCCCGGGTTCACGCCATTCTCCTGCCTCAGCCTCCTGAGTAGCTGGGACTATAGGCGCCTGCCACCACACCCGGCTAATTTTTTGTATTTTTAGTAGAGACGGGGTTTCACCGTGTTAGCCAGGATGGTCTCGATCTCCTGACCTCGTGATCCACCCACCTTGGCCTCCCAAAGTGCTGGGATTACAGGCGTGAGCCACCACGCCTGGCCTAAGCATACATTTCTTACTCACATATCTGTGAAGTCTCCCGGAGTTCAGCTAATATAGAACTGATTTAGAACTTCTGGGCTTGGCTCTAAGTATGGATAGGGTCCAGATCAGCTTCCTCTGTCTCTTATCCTGAACCAGCAGTTCTCTAAAGGCATATTCTTCTCATGACAAAAGACAGAGAACAAACCCAATTACACAGGCACTGTTCAAGCTTCTGTTCATATTACATTCACTAATATTTCATTAGCCAAAGCAAGTCATATGGTCAAATCTAAAGTCAAGGAGCAGAGAAATATTTTCTGTCTGCTATGAAGCCAAAGCAAGTTACATGGTGTATTAGTCCATTTTAGCACTGCAATAAAGAACTGCCCAAGACTGGGTAATTTATAAAGACAAGAGGTTTAATTGACTCACAATTCTGCATAGCTGGGGAGGCCTCAAGAAGCTTATAATCATGGCAGAAGGCACCTCTTCACAAGGTGGCAGGAGAGAGAAGAAGCATGCTGGAGCAGGGAAAACTGCCTCATAAAACCACCAGATCTCATGAGAACTCACTCACTATCATGAGAACAGCATGGGGGAAACGACCCCATGATCCAATCACCTTCCACTGTGTCCCTCCCTTGACACATGGAGACTAAGGAGATTACAATTCAAGATGAGATTTAGGAGGGGACACAGCCAAACCATATCACATGGCCAAGCGCAACATCAATAGAAAAGGAAATAAACTCCTCCCATGAAGAGAGATGGGTAATGAATATTTGCTGCAAAACAATCTAGCCTACCACAAAACCTAAGTAAAAGTCTTACGTGTCAGCCTTCTTTAAAAGCTTTCTGGCTCATGCTCTTTGCCCCAGTGATGACTACAGTTCTAGTTGTCATCTTTGCTCATGAGATAAAGGCTCAATGCCATACCTAGAGATGGCAGAACAACAAAGTAGAAAATGAGTTCCTGAGATCTTTAAACAGAGCCACTACTAGCCCTGTTTTCAAATTCTCTGAACTTTAAATGATAGCCTGATATTGACCATGTTGGAAGTATGTACACTACATAAATCCTGAACACTCCAAGTCAGGGCATTCCAACTCTCCTGCAGAAAGTCATTTTTTAAATGTTCACCAGAACATTCTGAGAGGCTCTGTTAATGGCATAAGTGTTCTGAGGATAATTATTGACAGTAAAATTAGTGGCAATTGGCTTATAGACAAGATGACTATACTATATTATATTTATAGTATATATATAAAATAATTACATTGGGACAGCATATATACATATATATATTGTACAGCAAATATATAAATATATAAAAAGTGGGTGCTGTTAATAATTAGACTGGAGCAAAAATATAAATATATTTGCTGTTTTGGGGGATGAATGAAGTGGAATGGAGAAATATTTCCCCTCACATATGAGACTCTAGTGGCCCCTGGAAGAGTTATATAAATACATCCTAGCACTGTTAACATATTGGGTTGGATATTTCTTTGTTGCAGGGGACTGTCCTATGCGCTGTAAGATGGGTTAACAGCATCCCTGACCTCTACACACTAGGTGCTGGTAGCCTCCCATCTCCCAGTTATGACAACCAAAAATACCTCCCAACACTGTCAAGTGACCCCTAGGGAGCAAAATTGCTTCCTTCCGTAAACCAATGTTGTACAGTGTAAGGGTAAAAACAAATCTCAAAACAAAAACCACAACAAACATGATTTTTCAGGTGCCAAGAAAGAAAGATATCCCTTCTTTTCTCTTACATCATTTTCTTTAAAAAACAAGTAATTGTAAATTATTTCTGTCTTTTTTATTTGGATGTAAATCTTCCAAAAAGCTAAAAGCGTCCTAACAGTTTTATTACTCAGGAGTGTTTTTCCTGAAGAAACTTGGAGCCCTGTCTTTGAACTGTACACATAGGGAAGATAGTACCCCTATATTTCTGTCTATAGGAGTTTAACTAGGTTCCTGGCTCTCAGTTGCAATTACCAGCATAGCACAGCACAGCACAGCACAGCACCGCACCGCATCGCATCGCATCGCATCACATCGCATAGCAGAATAAGACATTTTGGATAAAGACAATCAGCCAACACAGATGTCCACGCAGTACCTAGTGAATTTAGGATAAACTACGTAGAGCAAATGGTTCTGTCAAGTCTTCTTACTGGTGGACAAGTTATCCTTTATCTTGAGAACATACAGGCAATGGGTTGCATCTGCCTTTTTTTTTTTTTTTTTTTTTTTTTTTTTTTTTTTTGAGACGGAGTCTCACTCTGTCACCCAGGCTGGAGTGCAGTGGTCTGATCTCAGCTCACTGCAAGCTCCACCTCCCGGGTTCACGCCATTCTCCTGCCTCAGCCTCCCGAGTGGCAGGGACTACAGGAGCCCGCCACCACGCCGGGCTAATGTTTTTGTACTTTTATTAGAGAAAGGGTTTCACCGTGTTAGCCAAGATGGTCTCGATCACCTGACCTCGTGATCTGCCCACCTGGGCTTCCCAAAGTGCTGGGATTACAGGCGTGAGCCACCACGCCCAGCCGCATCTGCCTATTTTTATAAAATGGTGAGACTTCTTTCTGTTCTTACAATTGCTTTAGCAAATTGCCTGTGATGTGCATTGCAATCTGGTTTAATGTTTATCCAATAATGAAATTGCTTAATTATTTTCTACCTTTGTGGAGAGAATTCAGTGGACTGGCAGAAAATTTTATTTTTATTTTCCCCAGTGAGAACATCAGGAATGAGAAGGAATTGGGAAAGTGGAAGCAAAATAGGACACAGGGGTGACTACAACTGTGTCACCATAGAGATAATAAACACAGGGAGCACTGAGTCTTAAGTGTAACTCTTTCAAGAGCCACTCTCATCTCATATATGGGGGGAAATGTTTCTCCCTCACATCACGTCTGCTCCTAAGTGAAGATGTGCTGAGGATTGCTTCCCAGTATTGTCCGTCTTCTCACCATTGTTCTGGGCTCCTCTAGTTGCCACCCTCTCCCCATCCCACTTCATTCATCCCCTAAAACAGCCACTTAAGCAAGACTATTATGTATTGTAGATTTTCTGGAGAAAATGGGATAGGTGATACTGAGGAAGAATGCAACATTATAGCACAGCATACTCACCAGTAGAAAACTAAATACCATACAGTGTAATCATTATTCTAAAGTTTCTCCCTTGCCACAGGGACTTTTCCACTAGGCAACTTTTTCTCTCTTCATCACTGGATTTACCACTTTGGACTTCCCATCTCTAGACCAATGGCCATAAAAGCTGCCTGATACATCATTTTTGTGTGACCATGTTTACTTCCCACAGTGTCTAAAAATACCGTTTATCTAAGCAGGTACTATGCTTAGTTCCAATTGTGAAAAAATGAAGCAGTTAGCAATATAAGCAAAGTGAATGGGGTGAAATTAAGAAATGCCAGATATTAAATTTTAGATTCTGAGATAAAATTGATGTTGAGAAGAGAGGAGTGTCATAGCAAGTGGAGAAAATAGGAAGGAAACAGAAGAGAATAATATATAGAGAAGACCAAATTCATAAATAGTTGATAGTTACTCAGAAGAAAAGCAGATACATGTACAATAATTAAATCACCTCAGTGGCAAAACCCAAGATTGAAGATTCATAATGTCTTGTGACTGAGGCCCCAGTGCTTCATGAACCCTCTTGATTCTAAAAATATATTTAATTATTTGAGAAGGCTTGTTATATGTCTGCTCATAGATTTGATCTTACAACACTTAATTATTTATCACTCGCTTAGCCAAGCACCAGAATAAACACTGAGGAGACACTGATGAATAATTTAGACAAGTCCCTGCCTTCATGGGGATTATATTTTAGTGGAATGCTCTCAAGAGATTCCATAGCTCCCTCTTGTCACATATATTCTTAAAGTGAATGCCATAGTATCTTAATATAGCTTAAGTTTTTTTATAACCAATAAACATAAATGAAACATTATACAAATATAAAGAAGTAGAAGAAAATAAATCTCCTTCCCGGAATAGTCTTAAGCCTCTATAACTTGCCAATGTTGGACAACTTCCAGGCTTTTATTTATAGGTTGAAGCTTATGATATGATCATTTTTTGTAAGTCAAAATGATTGATT
Organism: Pan troglodytes; assembly: GCF_028858775.2. Classification (NCBI taxonomy): domain Eukaryota; kingdom Metazoa; phylum Chordata; class Mammalia; order Primates; family Hominidae; genus Pan; species Pan troglodytes. Next base: position 165,074,764 of record NC_072401.2, on the reverse strand, counting down.
ATTGGCAGTTTTATATGGTTAGACTTTACATATTTTCCTTTATATCCACAGATTACTATAAGAAGAAAATTTTTCTTTAAACCTTCTGTTGGAATGAAAATTGATTTTTGTTAGAATTACATACTTACGGCTAAATAATCAAAACACCTAAACGAATGTAAAAATCACCTGAAACAAACTCTTTTGAAAAGAAAGACTATGAAATCAGAAATTCCTAATATTAGGGAGTAAAATGATATGAATGAAAACTGACAGTATAATATATAAGTATGTTCAAATAGCATTTTACAAATATTAACCTGATCTTAGAGGAAAAGATTGGCACCAACAAAATTACAAGGAGAGTAAACAATAAGTGATATCAGTATAACACTTCCAACTGGTTTCTACAGAATACTGAAAATATACATCTGGTTCTTTGAATACATGGTTTACTCATACTTAGAGGAAAGTAAACTGGCATTAGAGATTTCTACTACTCCCTATATTTAATGACATCACCTTAAAATAGTGGATCTGCACATCTAAATTTTAGCATTGAAATAGGAAGCACTATTTTCTACCATGGGTAGCAGAGAAAACATAAAAGAAAGTTGGAGTCAAAACAGGAACAACAATAACAACAACAAAAAAGTAAATCTAAACATGTGTTTCTGGGTCCTGGAGAATTTTCACGGGTTCTCTGGTCAGTTCAGGGAAGTTCCAGTTACTATACCCATTTTATGATGTAGTAGTTGCTGGTGTTTACCCATACCACAGTTTCCTGTGGCATGGGAAAAGCAGAGGCTAATTTTCCTAGTAAAAGAAAGAATTCTACACAAGTTACCCAGAGTTGAGAGTCTATTATTTAGTTTGCTACTTCTGCTGTTGTCATCATACCAGCAAGTTGGGCTTGACAGGAAATGATTATGACAATTATTTGTAATTACCAGAAAAGAGAAAATGATATGCTTCTGTAACACCTAGCTTACCTAACACACAAATCAAAGGAAATATGCAAAAGACTTTAAAAGTGACAATACTTAGAAGCATAAGAATTAAAGAATATTATCATTTCATAATAAGATGAAAAATGGCCTTGGGAAAATAACAAATATGTTAAAATATAGAGAATTTTCTAAAACAAACTCATTTTACTATGAGATCAATATAGGCATAATAGGAGTTCCAAAAAGAGAGGAGAGAGTGAGAAATTTATGCAAACAGAAGTACCCAAAACAATCTTGAAACAGCACAAATTTGGATGACTTACTTCCTGGTTTCAAAATTTAACTACAAAGCTACAGTAATCAAGATAGTGTGGTACTGACATAAGGTAGAAATGTTAATCAGCGGAGTAGAATTCCAAGTCCAGAAATAAATCCTTACATTGATAATTAATTAATATTTGACAATGGTACCAAGAGAATTCCATAGGGAAAGAAGTCTTTTTAAAAAATGTTGTTGAGACAACTGTATAGCAGTATGCAAGATAATGAAGCTGGACCTCTGCCTTAAACAATATACAAAAAGTATCTCAAATTGAATCATAGACAGAAATGTAAGACCTAAAACTATTAAAATTCTAGAAGAAAACTTAGAAATAAATCTCTGTGACTTTGGGTTAGGCAATGGCATCTTAGACATGATACCCAAAGCCCAAGGGAAAAGAGAAACTAGTGAAACTGTACTTCATCAAAACTAGAAAATTTTGAGGTTTGAAGAATAGCATTGAGAAAATGAAGACAACCTACAGCATGAGAGAGAGCACTGGCAAATCCTCTGTCTGATGAGGACTTTTATCCAGAATATGGAAAGAACTCTTACAACTCAACGATGGAAAGATAAATGGACATTTCTCTAAAGCAGATAAGCAAATGTCCAATAGGCACATGAAAAGATGTTCAACATCACTGGTCATTAGAGAAATGCAAATCAGTCTGGGTGTGGTGGCTCATGCCTGTAATCTCAGCACTTTGGGAGGCTGAGGCGTAAGGGATCATTTGAGGTCAAGAGTTCGAGACCAGCCTGGCCAACATGGTGAAACCCCATCTGTACTAAAAATACAAAAAAAAATAAAAATGAGCCTGGCATGGTGGCACACACCTGTAATCCCAGCTACTCAGGAAGCTGAGGCATGAGAATCTTTTGAATCCGGGAGGCGGAGGTTGCAGTGAGTTGCGATTGCTCCACTGCACTCCAGCCTGGGTGACAGAGTGAGACCTTATATCCAAAAAAAAAAAAAAAAAAAATTGCAAATCAAAACTACAGATGGTACCACTTCATGCCAACAACCCAAATGTCCATCAGTAGAAAATGGATAAACAAAGTGTATTGTATCAATGCAATAAAATAGTGACAATAAAAATTAATGAAGTACTATCCATTTTACCACATGAATTAAACTTGAATACACACTATTGAAAGAAGCCAGTCATAAAAGACTACATATTATATGACTCTATTTATATGAAATGTCCAGAAAAGAAAAATTCATAGGAATAGCAACTAGATTAGTGGTTGCCAAAGGAAGGGAGAGGGAGAAAATGATGAGTGGCTGCTAATGGGCACAGGGACTTTTGGAGTGATGAAAATAGCCTAAAATCAGAGAGGAGTATTAATTGCAAAACTCTGTGACTATATATTAAATGCTTTAAAAGTGTGAATTTTACAGTATATTACTTATGTCTCAATAAAGATGTTACAAAAAATAGATCTTCACCTGGTTGCTGGAATAAGAGTACAATGAGAATAATGGAAACGACTTTTTAAAATCAGGCACTTCAAAGCTTTCTGTGGTCACCTGAAATTGATACAGTGAAAATATCAGTTTATTGTATCGACCACCATAAACCCTTCATCACCCACCTAAGTTATTAGGAAGTCATTTCTTTGCTACTCATCACTGTAATCCTGGAATAGTGTGTATTCAGGGTAGTAAACACCTGTTTTATCAAGAACTTATGTGAATATGATAACAAAAACAGTAAATTTTCCAAAGTGAAAAAGGCATAGCAAAGTCAGCTAAATATTTTCGTTGACTTACCTGTGACATCCCTCCCTCTCCCATTCCTATTCCTTTTGATTACATGTCAGGATTAGCAAATTACAGCTACATGTAGGTATCTGAAATTATCTGTCTTATTGGAGGAGAAACAAAAAAACTTGGGTTTTGGTAAAACGGAGGCAGAAAAAGTGGACATATATTCCTTAAAGGACTCAGGAATTGAAAGAAGAATCTAAATGTAGGTGTCTGCTGCCTAAACCCTGAGAAGACAAATACAGTGATCTGAAAAGTGGCAAAGCTTCTGACAGAGACCTCTTATGATAATAGAGTTAGGTTCAAACAAGAAACAAATCTTTTCACCATCATGTTCTAATAAGTCAAAAAAGAAAACTCTAATAAGAATCAAATTGTCCTTTAAGAAAAATCGTTAAAGTTAGGGTAGGAGATAATTGTCACCATTTTAATCAAGATACACAATAGAAAAAAAGGAAAATGTGTACAAAAGGTGATAGAAAAAAAAAATTCAGTGAAAGATGCTTGGTTAACTCTAGGAGAAAGAGAGGTGAGACCAGCTAATTGGAGAAGAGGACTGCAAATTGGTTAGCATTGAGTGTGGGAAGGCTGTCAGCAGACTTTCACAAAGACCAAGAACAAATAAAGTCCAAGATCAGAGTGGACCTCTATTGCCTATTTCTTTTCTATCTCTTGAATTGCCACCAAACTCTTAGCTCTACACTATGTACGAGTGTACAACAAAGGTGTCTATAGAGACCGCCCAAGCTGCTGTTTAATATATTCTTTTTTTTTAATTTTAGGGGGAGGAGGATCTTATTTTCATTTACCTTTAACAATATTCGCTATATCTGTAGGGAGAGAGAGAGATTTTGATTTTTTTTGCACATACACATGATACTTAACTTACTTTAAAATAAATTGAAATAACTTCACCAATTCCCAAATAAAAATAGTATCTTTTGATGGTAGATGTATTTTAAACTATAGATTCTGATGAAACTAAATTGATGAAGTTAATAATATACAAAAAAACCCTCAAAAACCTACTTTCGGCCGGGCGCGGTGGCTCACGCCTGTAATCCCAGCACTTTGGGAGGCCGAGGCGGGCGGATCACGAGGTCAGGAGATCGAGACCATCCTGGCTAACACGGTGAAACCCCGTCTCTACTAAAAATACAAAAAATTAGCCGGGCGTGGTAGCGGGCGCCTGTAGTCCCAGCTACTCGGGAGGCTGAGGCAGGAGAATGGCGTGAACCCGGGAGGCGGAGCTTGCAGTGAGCCGAGATCGCGCCACTGCACTCCAGCCTGGGCGACAGAGCGAGACTCCGTCTCAAAAAAAAAAAAAAAAAAAAAAAAAAAAACCTACTTTCACAATCTGATGTTTGTAGTTGTTTCATTTTGTACTTCATAAATTAAACTTTATAATATTTTTGCATTTTGATTCCAAATTATTCAATATTTTAGCAGTTTAGTGCTTCTCTTCAAAGCTTTACTGTGGATTTGATCATCTTTGTTCCCAATAAATCAAACACCAAATAGGCCCAATTATTTTCTCATTTAACAATGTTTTTATTAGGTATAGAAGTATCCTAATATGCTATATAAACATTTAAATTAGATAATGGAATTTCTAAAGCTGTTATACAGCATCTTGAGACAAATTTGCAGGTTTATCACCACAATCATCCTCCTTATTAACTTGTAGTTTAACGCAGTGCTCCGTATGTTTCCTATTCAACAGTGGTCCATATTAAACAACCTAAGCCTAAGTCTTAAAATAATTACAAACTGTATAATGGTCAAAAGTACCACTGTGGTTTACAGCATTCTGCTAAGTGCTTTATCAGCTGAGTTACTGCGTCACCAGCAGGCTCTCTGGACTATATTAACCATCCTAAACTTCCACTCCATGTGCACATAGGAACTCTCAAAACTGCTCTGTTAAAAGAAGGGAGATTAAATAAATAATATTTTAGTGGATATTTAAATAGCACCTAATTGTGTCTTTAGTGACTTTAATGGCCCAAAATACTTCCATGGGCTACCCGAAGGTCTAAAGAACACACTAAGGAGACACTGACCCACAGCAGCACCAATGGCACTGTCCTTGAAGGCAGGGATGCAAATGAGATCACTCACGTAAAGTGCCTTCAGTGTGTCTAGCAAATAATAAGCTTCCATTGTCTATGATGACAGTGATGACAACAACGATGATGATAAAATAACACTTCATATTTTTATCATACCAATAATCATTATAAGGTTTTCTAATTGTTAGGTTTCGATTCAATTGTTGAAAAGAGGAAGACTAGAGACTGTGCCTGGATTACATGGGAAAATGGACTGAAGCAAGGTCCACACCAGTGCTGCTCTGATTTTGCTTCTTTGCCTCCAGGGAAGGCACTGGACATCATTCATATCACCCCCCATCTCCAGAGACCAGAGAGGCCTTTACAGTCCCTGCTACCTGGTATCCAAGCACCCAAGACTAATCAGAATTGCCATGCCTGCCAAAAACTATTGCTATTCTAGACCTCTTATCTCAAGGATTAGGGAATTTAGATGGCGGGTTTTCCAAGCTAGCATCTAAGAAAAGGGTATGAACTTTAAAACTAGAAAATTTAGACTTATGTGACAGATCTACTGACACTTTTTTAAAATAGACACCTACCTACATACATAAGGAATAAAAAAGTCCAAAGAAATTATTTACTAAAGTGTAGTTGATGGGGAATAAGTAAGTAGTAGATATATAGATTGTATATCCATAACCCTGTATCTAAAATTCTGAGATCCGGCATATTTAGAAAAATATTAATATAACTTCATATTGGATATAAATATTATATGGATATCCATGCTATGCATTATTTACTACCCGCAGTGTGGTCTGGGGTCGCTGTCTATAATCAAAAATATTAATATTTCCATAGCAAAATGCATGACAATACCTGCCAAGTGGGCTAAATAAAGACCATAATTAGCATCTTATGAGTTCAGGTCAGCTCAGTAATGATTTATAAAGGATGATAAACCTGTATTTAGGATGTAATACTAGGAACAAGAATTTTCATGGAAAACGTAAAAGAATATAATTGTAATATCTTGTCATCCTTTTTATCACCATCCTCACAAACACTTCTATGGTGAATTTGAGAGTAGTTAGTGCCAGACTGACCACCATTTCACCTGGAAAAGCTATTTTCCTGAATATCCACTACTAAACAGTCCTAGCTTTTAACACTTTTGATAAATGTTTCTGATTTACATTGAACTGCATGCGTTGCATTAGCCTGACTTTAAAACAAATTACATGGAGTATAATAAAATTACTAAAAGTGTTCAGGATTATCCAAGTTCAATATTATGCTGACTAGCTCTTGACGTTCAACCCCTTTAGGAAACCTATTGAGAGAAAGAGAGAGAAACCTAAAATCCCATAGTTGAGAAACTCTCATTCTTTCAAATTTTCCCATTATCATTTATGATTTAGAATTCACATAATGGATACCTTCTTCCATTGTGATTAAGTAGCTTCTACTGTATCCGACTGTTTCACAGGTAAAAATTATAAATACTGAACCAAAAAAACATAATGACCTGGAGGTAACTTGAAGGAGCTCCTACTGACCAAAGATGGAACTATTTGAGCTTCAATAATGATAATAAAGGCAAAGAATCAAAGCCAATCAAATGTGTTTACATCCATGAGTTGATCACTTTCTAATAATTCGTAAATAAAGAGATAGTATCAAACTTTCATTGTTTTTCCTAAATGAACTGTACCATTGCATAACCAAATAATAGATACAAGAAAGTATCTTTTCATTAATGTATTTAATCTAATAAATGTGAAAGAAATAATAGAATTAAAACTTCACCATTTTTGCAACCCCCAGTGAACTAACATATATATGGGCATTAAGCATCCATGGTGGTGAATATCACAAATGAAGTTAGAGGAACACAGTCTGTTTTCATAACTAGAGCTATCTTTTTAGTGTAAGTCAGATTATGTCTTCTCGCTGATCAATATCCACAATAACTCCTCATTTCACCAAAAGTGAAATTCAACATCCTTACAAATACCTACAAGGACCTGTGACATCTGTCCCTAAACCGGCTCCTTGTTTCATTTCTGTCTGTTGCACTTCTGCTACAGTGAATCCTTCCTGTTCCTTTGACACTCAGTGTGCTCCTGGCTTCAAAGCCTTTGCACTGGCTGTACCTTCTGCCTGCAGTCCTCTTTTCCCCAGTAGTCACACAGCTCACTTCCTCACCTCTTCCTAGTCTTTGCACAAAAGTCATCTTCTCAATGAAAGTATGGAACCATCCCATTTGAAGTTGCATCCATCTCTTTTTTTCCCTCATGCCACATGTGCGTGACTTCTGTCCCTGCTCTGTATTGTATTAAGATTCTAATCATTACTACTAATATACTGTTATTGGGTTGAATTGTCCTCCTGCCTAAAAAAATACTGAAATATTAGTCTCCAATACCTCAGAATGTGACCTTATTTGAAAATAAAGACATGGCAGATGTAGTTAGTTCAACTAAGATGATGTTCTACTAGAGTGTGGATGGGTTTGGGGGGTGATCCAATATGACTGGTGTTTTTATAAGAAGAGACTGGAGCACAGAGACACAGGGAGAACATCATATGACAAGGCAGAGGTTGGAGTTATGCAGCTGCAAGGAATACCAAAGATTGCCAGCTAGCCCCAGAAGCCAGAAAGGGGCAAGGAAGGGCTCTCCTTCAGGTTTCGGATGGAGCATGGTCCTGCAGACACACTGATTTCAGGCTTCTAGCCTCTAGAACTGTGAGACAATAAACGTCTGTTGTTTTAAGCCACCCAGCTTGTGGTGCTTTGTTTTGGCAGCCTTTGGAAACAATACATGTATCTATATAGTGTACCACTACTATATACTTCATTTTATTGTTCTTATTTCTATTGCTTGTTCACCTCCTGCCACTGACTCCCCACCTTCCAGAAAGCCAGCATCAAATGAGTAGGGATCTTTTTGGTCTGTTACCTAAAAAAGTCCCTAGTACACACTAGATATTCAATAGACATCTGTTGGTTAAAATAATCCTCATATATATTTCTTCATCATTTAATTGAATTACTCTTTGTGCTTTTGCCAGCTTTTTAAAAAAAAAATCTAGTGTTTTATTATTCACAGTAATGGGCAACATAGCTGGAAGGAATAGTTTTTTTTGGGGGGGGGGACAGGGTCTTGTTTTGTTCCCCAGGTTGGAGTACGGTGGCATGATTATGGCTCACTGCAGCCTCCAACTCCTGGGCTCAAGCAATCTTTCCAACTAAGCCTCCTGAGCAGCTAGGACTACAGGCATGCACCACCACACCCAACTAACTTTTAAAATGTTTGTAGAGACAAGGTCTCCCTATGTTGCCCAGGCTAGTCTTGAACTCCTGGGCTCAAGCAATTCTCCCAACTTGGCCTCCTAAAATGCTGGGATTATAGGCGTGAGCCACCATGTCTGGTCAGGAATAATTTAAATAACCAGTAACACCCAATGTAACATCTCTTCCTGAATTAAATATTTCTAAATAATTGCAAAAAAGTAATGAGGTTGACTGTTTACAATTTCATCTCATTTCCCCTAGCCATGCTTTTGTGAAGATGCTATTGAACAAGTAATCAAGTCAGACACCAGGAGAGAATAGGAAAAAGATAATCAGCCTTTGAGCAATGGAGAGTTGAATGAACATAAATTGTTTAACTCACTAAGCAAGTGTCTATAAAATAAATCATTATTCATAATAATCTTCTAAAACCATTAATCCCAATCTCAATGACTTCTGTCCACCAGCCCATCCAAAGTTCTCAACTTTCAATTATTAAGAACATTCAGTTATTTCTGTTTAGGAAAGATAAATTTCTTGCTTCGAGTTCAATAGTTTAAGAGCCTCAAATTAGTTTATCCAGCTGAACTAAACTCATCTATCAACAGCCATAAAACCTGTGAAGTTTGGCAGTTATTGTATATTTGCTAATGCAAGTTTTTCTAACAGGATAAAACACCTCCCTATGCATTTATATGAGCCCTTATCGGTGAGATTTTTCTCCCTTCAGCCACTAACATCGAACCTTGAAATTAATTGTGCTAGTGAAAGTGCAAATGCCAATTGCTTTTAAATGAGAGGTCAGTCCTCAGATTACTCCCCTTTCCCTTCTTCTTTTGTCCATGGTGAGATTGAGAGAAGAAAAAAAAAAGTTTTAATCACAAAAATCTTCCCTTCCAAAAGCAAGCCTTGATTAACATAGTTCTACTATGTCATAGTGCAGAGAAAAGGGATGATATTCGTGAGGGACATTCTTACTAGGCAGAAAAAAGTAGAATCCCTTAGAATAAAAAGGAAAGAGGAAAACAGAAAAGCAAAAGTGAACCAAGTTTTTTCACCTTTTCCATCTGTTATAATATAAAAACTTGGGACAGGCACTCATATAGCACCAGAAAGATTCGAGGGAAGCTAAAAGCAGAGGGGGCTTGTGACCAGATTTATATTTGAAAGTCTAAAAAAGGACTGAGAGGCAGAGTGCTATTGTACCAACATGGAGTGGACACAACAGAGTTGATAGGGCAGCTTATCACATATGAGCAGAGAGAAAGCCTGAGTAAGCCCAAGTTGCCTCAGTTCTTTGTTATCTATGTGAGGAATAGTGTTTCGTAAGTTCCTGTGGAGTTCCAGTGATGAATGTAAAGTTCTCCAATAGTTTCCAGGTTTGGCAAGGGGCAATGTCATTGACTGCATAGCAAGACTCCACAGAGTAGACAGCCTAACCTTTGAACAAAACAGAGGATGTGGCTGACACTCAAGCAACGACAGTTTAAGTCAATGAGAATATCAATCCTACCATGTCAGCAGGGGTTGGGGATTCTGGAGCTGGACTCTGAAGCCTTAACGTTGTTGAGAACAGAGCATACATGGTACAGCAGAGCCTGATGTAACACAGAAACAAGGCAACATTATCGTGCCTCAACTGGAGTTCAGCAGGAACCAGTAGAGGATATTTTGTAGACCAGCACTATTTTCCCTGTGGCAAGAAATCACACCAATTTCCCGTATGTGGATATCATCCAGGGAAGAAGAAGGGCATAAAGAATGCCCCATAGAGATTTTGGATTTTTAATTAATTAAATACTTACCAGCATGGCTTATTACTTGTAAACTTAGAGCTTTTGCGTTTGTTTTGTTTCATTGTTTTCCCGTATTATGAACAAGAATCAATATGGAAAAGGCTTAAATCAGTTATAGGAACTGAAGATGTCAATGTTATTATGCACATCTGAATCATATATGCAAATATGCTAATTTTTTTCAGATACTTGGTTCTTTAAAAGACTAGGCTAAAACAAAGTTTCAACAATTGAAAAGACTGACCTCAATTTAACAAGACAGCGTATGAGACTACAGTATTGAAACAGTATAAAGTATATTAATCATTCTATATGTTGGCCAAAAAAAAAATTATCTGTGCACGTTTAAAATATTCTTTAAAATTATTTAATAATTGGAAATACAGATACCATTTAGACTTCACATTTTAGAATAGAAAAGATGTATATGAAAACAACTTTTATTGGTAGTGTTTAATGTTGTATAATGAGTCTGGAAAGGATTTAAAATTCTTTATTTGGTAAATTACTTGTGTATTACTAGGACAGTGGAGTTAAATTGACAATTTGACCAATTCTCAATAGGCAATAACATTTTCCTACAGGACTTCCAAAACTGTACTTAATGTTGAAGATTATAATCATAATTTGGGCATACATCTGTCATTTAGTTGTGATTTTCCAGGCATATTAAATTTTTTCTGTACTTCACAAACTAAACATTAAGAAGCCTATGGAGTAGAAATGAATATAGATAGCTGGTAGATATTCTTCAAGTTTGAAATTCAAAGTTCCTCGAGAAAAAGTTTTTCTTATTATATTTTTGGACAAAAGTACTGAGTTGGTTAGATATAACTTTTACTTTCAACAAAAAATACAATTCATTTGTTTATAAGACAACATGGAAGTGGAAGGTAATACAACTTTCTAAAGTGAAATTACAGATTGGATTGACACTGACTGCACAACTAAATAAATTAATCCTACTATAACACATAAAATTATCTTCCATATATTATGAACTGACATTTGAATCCAGAACTCTTTCACATAAATTAAATTCCATGTTAACAAAATTTCTATTTATTATATGTAAATAGTTATCATAAATATATTTTATATGACCCCAGCATTTGTTCTTTTCTTGGTAAACAGTGAGAATTATTACATATGAAGACAGTGTATAAGGGACACTAAATCAGCTTTAATCCCATTATTAAGAAATCCATATAGAATTGGATTAAGACAACAGGACATCATGCCCAACAAATGACAAATGCAATACACCAACTTGAAATGCCTATTTGAAATAAGATTGTCATTAAAATCAGTTACCACATGGAAAAGGTGTAGTGGCATCCAACTAACAGCAAATACTAATATCAGTATGGTCAGTCTGTAGAAAACACTTCGAGATCTCTTTTTTATTCTTGTAACAGAACGTTTTACTCTCAATTCATGAACATCTGAATTTTCTTCAGGTTTTATCTCAAAGCAAGTGGGGACCCCTGGTATGAACTTACTGGATGAAGAGAGCTGACTTCTTACAGAGCCAAAGTTTTCTGGAAGTATTCTGGAGTGGTTCTCTTGAGAAGGTCTTTCTGGAGCAGGTAACACACATGCTGTCTTCTTGCTATATCTTCTTCTGTGTTTTTTGATGAATGAATAACTCCATTTATGGCTGCCAGAGAGTTTCACCTGAGGCCCACTCTTTTTGGATGGATGAAGAGTTAAGTTGATCATCTCATTTTCTTCAAGTCTGTTTTCTTTGTTGGACAATCCACAGCTTATACTTCTGCAGACACTTGTATGACTTACAGTAAGACAAACTAAGGGCAGAATATACTGAACTAGCAATAAAGAGATAGTAAAGGCAATTCTGTATGAATCAGATGGCCATGACTCAACACATAAATACCTGCTGCTCAGCAATGCTGAACCAAATGTTTCTTGAAGTTCCACAAGACTGTGAAACACTGGAAGGGGAGAACAGATGGCAAAACCTAGTGTCCAGACAGTAGCTATCAGAAAGTAGCCATGGTTTGCTGTTAAATTATTAGATATGGGATGTTTTATCATATGATACCTGACAATGGCAATTGATATTAAAATTAAAGTTGAAACCAAAACTGACACACATTGAAGAAAAGGCATAATATGGCACATGACTTTGCCAAACATCCACTGATCCAGCAAGACAGACGTCAGTGTGAAAGGTGAGCAAAACAGCACAACCAAGATATCAGAAAAGGCCAGATTGCCTATGAGGAAGTTTACCGTAGTCTTCTGATTACGCTTTTTCATGAGAGCCATTAAAATAAGTAGATTCCCCATAAAGCCAAGAAGACTTACAAATGTATAGAGCCCAATCAGAAAATACTGTAAGTCATCTACACTGCTTTTATAGTCATCCCAGACTGGGAAATCAGAATTCCGAGTGGCAGCAGTATTATTCTCTGTGGCAAGTGTCTTGTTATAATACTCGTCGAGCTCTAAATCCATATTATAGTCCTGCTTGGAATAAAAAGACATTTGTCAGCAACCAAAAAAAAACATTACATGACTACTTTAAATTAATCTATTCAGAGGGAAACTACGTATTACAATCAGCTCCCGTGACCTTATTAATCTCCTAAGGAAGTTTATGATGTCTTTTTTTTTTTTTTTTTTTTTTTTTTTGAGACGGAGTCTCGCTCTGTCGCCCAGGCTGGAGTGCAGTGGCGCCATCTCGGCTCACTGCAAGCTCCGCCTCCCGGGTTCACGCCACTCTCCTGCCTCAGCCTCCCGAGTAGCTGGGACTACAGGCGCCCGCCACTGCGCCCAGCTAATTTTTTGTATTTTTAGTAGAGACCGGGTTTCACCGTGGTCTCGATCTCCTGACCTCGTGATCTGCCCGCCTCGGCCTCCCAAAGTGCTGGCATTACAGGCGTGAGCCACCGTGCCCAACCCAGAAAGTTTATGATATCTTCAACTCGTTCCAAGGGCAATGCAAGTATCAGCCAATAATGATTATAGTAAATTTAATTTTATCATTACTTCTAAGATGTATTAATTTATGTTAAGGTAGTAGATTGCATTTTTAAAATTTCTGTAGTAAATAACGTAAGGAAAGAAAAAGGCAAATGTAGACAAGAACTTCAAGATACATGCTTTGCAATCACTCATTAGTATTATTCTCCAAGTCAATATACCTGGTATGTAGTATAGTCACATAATCTTATCATAAAAATTCCATTTATTTCTATCTCAATCTAGGCCAAACTTAAAAGTCACTTGTCCTGGTCAACTCGGCTGGACATGATCTCCTCTTCAGAACTCCTGTTACATTCTGTTTACAGTTGTCTGATGCTACATATCATAATCTGCTTTCATTGCATTATAATGCCTACCCATCTACCTTGTTTATTTACAAGCAATGGAAAAGCAGAAACTATCTCTTACTCACTTTGGAATCCATCCCAATACATGGCAGAGTAACTTCATCACTGCAGGTATTAAATAAATGTTTATGAGAGAATAAAACGTTCAAACAAAACTCTAGTAACAAATATCACCTAGTTTGTACAATGTTCAAATTTATGCTCCTTGAGAATAGGATCACTATCTCATGACCCAGATGCATATAGTAGGCACTCATTAAATATATTTATCAAACTGTACTGTTGACTGTGTGGACACAATGCTGGATGATGACATCTTTCTGTGACCAATCCTCAATGGTTTGAGATGTGCCAGATTATCTCTGATTAGGACAACCACTGACAGACTAGCAGTGCTGTTGGCGTTTTAAAAAAACAAACAATCAAATTTCACCTGTTTATTAATTTAAAAACTGTGTATAGATTTTGGCTTATGAACGAGTCAATGAATTCATTGTTCAAGGAAAACATTATACCTTAAACGTAAATGTAGCAGTGATATTAATATAACTCCCAGTAATAAGTTTTCTTCATTTCAAATTAAATTAATGTCATACCTCAATGGCATTACGTATTTACCTCTACATATTAGACTTTTGATGCTACTGCCTGATGAAGCACTAAATTGCCTATAACATACCAATAAGAGGCAAAAGGACTCCCTCCTCTCGTTTAAAAAAAAAAGGACTTTTTTTTTTTTTTTTACTTTTTTATTTTTCTTAGAAAAAGGGTCTCATTCTGTTGCCCAGGCTGGGGTGCAGTAGTGTGACCACAGCTCATTGTAACCTTGAACGCCTGGACTCAAGCAATCCTCTCATCTCAGCCTCCCAAGCAGCTGGGACTACAGGCACGTGGGACTACAGGCACGTGCCACTACATCTGGCTAATCTTTCTATTTTTTGTGGAGATGGGGTCTGGCTATGTTGCCCAGGCTGGTCTCAAACTCCTGGCCTCAAGTAATCCTCCCACCTTGGCCTCCCAAAGTGTTGGGATTATAGGCATGAGAGGCATGAACCACTCTGCCCAGCCACTTTAATGTTTTTTTAACAAGAATTTCCTACAGAAAACACAAACCAACAAAGAAATTAATTCCAATAAATACATTGTCATAGAGATTGTGATATATATAGTTAAAAAACCACTTTTGTTACCTATCAATATATGTTTATCTACTTATTTCTAGATCTATAATTGAATAATTATACTAAAACTATAAAAATACATGTTTATTTAAATTAATAGTAAACACTGTTATCTTTAATTTATGAGGGACCTGCAGGTCTTAGTTCAATAAATTTCCAAATGGCAAATACTATTGTGTACATACATTCCTTACAAATAAGTTTAACTTCAGTTCTATGTGTAGCAAGTTTCAAACAGGATGACAGAGTCATCATTGTGCTATGAGAAAAGTTACAAGTTTTTCACAACTTCTACAAGTGATTCTATGTTGACCAAATTATTTTCTGGAAGCTAACTACATCCTTTTAAAGGATAAGTTAATTCAAAGACTTTGGATTGTATTCATTCATTCTTAGATCCTAGCCAACAATTTACATTGATATTGCCTCAATGACAAAGAACACCTGGTCCAAAAGTGACTCGCATGACCTACTGAATCATATTATTCATCATATTCCCAGTCAATGGCCTCTCGGCACCTACTCTGGATAGGTCAGCAAGCTTCTTATCAAAACAGCTTTGACTGGTGCTTTTGCCTAATTTCCTGAGTTCTGATGATCCCCTTGCTCAATTCAGCTTATTCATGATCCTATTTATATTTATAATGTGTACAGGCTGCTTGTAACTGCAATCCTGCTTAGTTGTTCTTCTCTTGACTTACTTTCTTGAATCAATCCTTTCTTCTAACTTTGCGGCAGGTCAGTTGTTACTGATAGCCTTTCCTTGTAACACCTAAGCAAGAACAAGAGAGAAATTAGATGGCCCCTTCTACAATGGCTTTGTGCCTTTTTGGAACATGTAACTGTGGATGATACTTACTTAGTGTAAAATTGCTGTCCAAAATTTTTTGAAGAAAAGGAAGATGCAGCACAATTTGTGGTAATAGAAACAATGTAGTTTTGAGTCTAAAATTCAGATTTTTCTCCATTCCATGTGGTTAGACCTCTCTATTATATTCGAATGGAGATAAAAGTCTTCATTATTTTCATTCTAGAAATGATGTTTAATAAAGCATATTACACATAGTGGATGCTAAGTAAATATTTGTTACCAATCATTTTAGAAAAGCAGTTTAATTTCCCTTGCTTTAAAATAACAGAAATGAATCATTCTGGCAATGTGGGAAAATTCAGGATAGAGTATGACTATATTTTTGTGTGTACATATATATGTGTGTATATGTATCTTTATATATACATTTATAGAGAACCATTGAAATTATAGATGTTTCAAATGGCCCCAAAATGCAATGAGGAGGAGATACCTAGACAGACAATAAAGATAGTTTAGCACTTTAAATTTGGATATCTTCATTGATAAAGGCTATCATACAAGCAACATGAAACTAAAACTGTAAGATATATTTACAACATTTAAAAAATGTAAATGAAAAAAGAAGTATATCCATTTCCACGACTGTGCAGTCTGTTATTAAAACTTTTATTTTAAATATATGCACATAAAATATTGAATGCATTAAATTGTAAAACCACATCTCCTTAGTAAGAAGATGAAATAAATGCCATCTTGAGTATTCATTGGACACTGGAGAAAAAACTGAGGATGCTTCTTTCATTCCTTAAAATATTTGAGTATTTTAAGAAAGTAGATAATTTATATATAATTTTAAAGGGTAGGCTCCTTCTATTAATGAACAGCTAAGAATGATTAGTTGTTCCTTCTTTTATTCATTCAAAAAGTATTTATTGAACATATATTCTGCTAGGTGCTCTGCTCTGCTCTAAGCATAAAGACGACTAATGCAAGGTGCTATGCCAAGAATATTCTATATGGATTAATTCAAGCTCACACCCTGAGTAACTGTAGATTGCTGAGATATAAAAGGCCCCAAATTGGATGATGAATGAATTAATAAATGAATGGCATTCTCCTGACTGATAGTAATATATTATTTCTCTATAGCATGGACACATGTATTATTGCTGAACATAATGAATACTTTATGTAGCTACTGATAGATTGATAAGCAAATTAAAAAAATTCTCTCTTAGCATTCATTCATTCAACATTCATTTATTCATTTTATTTTGGTGTGACTGTAGTCAACTTTCTCCTGCTCTCCCTCTAGCCCCACCCCACACCATCTACCACATAAACATACACACATGTAATACCTAATATATAGTCTGCACAAAATGAACATTCTGTGAATCTTTGCTCCAATGAAGGAAGAATTTCTTCTTACAACTAAATAATGAATATTGCAAATGCTGGAGGCGGGGAGGGGGGTGGGGGAGGGGTGGTGGTGGACGTGTAGTTTTTTTTAAAGTGCCTCCTGGTAGCCAGGGGATAGTTTAAACATTAGGAAAATTTTGTACAATAAGATTTAAGTTGGAAATCTAAGGTACAGGAACGCACTTAAAATGAAAAAACAAACAAAAAAGCAGGATTTTTTTCATTAAACTTACCCTTTCCCTTCCTTTTTCCTGAAAAACACAACGAGCAGACCTACAATGGAAATCCAAATTTCAACAAGTGTCATTACGAGTGCTGTACATTTTTATGCAACATATTTTATCTATTATAAAAGTAATGATACATGTGAATCTTCTGAGATTGCTATAGAAATTATGAAATATAGCCAGAGAAAAAATATTTTAACATGGAATATTATTTGACAAGAAATCGGATATTGACAGCATGAGACTTTTGTCATACCTAATTACTATATTTACTCATTCTCTTTTGTATTAGTTGTATCTCCCACCATCAGAATTTCCAGGCTGAAACACAGAACTTTAATCTCTGAGTAAAAAGTGTGAAAAATAAAAGTTCTTTATTAAACTATGGCAACTTATAAAAAATAATATCTTTTTAAAGGTTTACTGGAATTTTCTTATAAACTCTTCTGTATCTGACACCTAGACAAATGAAACCTTCTGAATAGATTTTAAGTATTTTAAGAAAGTAGATAGTTCTTAAGAATAATAGGAGGAACTGCAGGGAATTCAAAGGATATTAAAAGTCTGACTTGTACATTTAAATAAGGTTTCTTTGTTTGAATAATTTTTTGCTTTATGAAAATACACATCATTCTTTTCACAAAGGATGACAATCACACAAAAGAATAAAATGTATGTAATTCTTTTTCCTCCTGCAATGATACAATATCAACTATTGTCTGTTTTGCTGTGATCGTGGAACAGCAGCATGATTCCATGTTCTCAAATATTCCCATGGTTTGTTCTTAAAGCCAGAATCTGGCACAATTTGAATTGGAAAGATAAATACAGCTCTGCTCAGCTGACAAACACACAGGCATGCACCACCCTCCCTTCCAAATTCTAACAGCAGAGTTTCTCTTCCCTTGAGAAATCTGAAATCTAAAATTGCATTCGGACTGCAAAATTCTGCTGAAAGAGCCTTAGGCTATTTTCCATGGTCTAAGGTAAAATCGTTTTGGCTTTGGTCCAACACAACGCCTCAGTTCCTTTAAAAGATTAACTAAAGGTCTGTGAACTTGGAAAAAAGAATTCCCGTTTCTGGAATTCGAGTTCTATGGATGTTTGTTATTGCTCGCATTTGTTATATGAAGACACCTCGCAAACAGGAGCGCAAACCTTAGAGCGCAGCTGCCTCCCGGGCTCGGGTCAGCGCTGGACCGCGCGGCAGCTGGACGGCCTGAGTGGCGCCCCGCGGGCTGCGCCCCTGGCCTCGCCAGAGACCCGCTAGGGTTGAGCCCTGACCCGGGCACCCCGCGGGCTGCTGTTCCCAGCTCCGGACGCCAGCCGGGCTGCAGCCAGAGCGCGTCCAGCCGGGGGCAGCGCTTTGTCCATCCCCCGCCCCATCCTCAGGAGGCTCCTTCGCGGATCCCCGACACTCTCCTCCCGGGTTCGGCCCGCGCCTGCTCCACCCGGGTGAGTTGGGAACCGGAGGGACCTGCTCGGCACGAAAGAATTCAGCCCAGTACCCTCTCCGCTGTCTCTTCACTCCTGACAAGTGCCTGTTCCGCCACCCTAATCCCCATTTTTCCAGCCGCGCTCCCTTCACCTTCCCCACCCCGCTCTCTTGGGACCCCCGACAACGCCCTGGCACCAGAGACAGGGGTGCGGGCTCCCAGGGACCTGCGCAGACTCGCAGCCCGCGCGGGGACCCGCCACGGCCCCTCGGTGCGGGCCTACCCGGCGCGAAAGGGGTTGGCAGGGAGGGGCGGGAGCCCGTACCTCGGGGCGCCCCGGCCGCTGCAGGCCCTGGGCTCCCGGGAGCGCGGCCCAGCGCGATCGCTCCTGCACCCCGGCGGTGGCGGCAGCAGCAGGAGCAGGACCTGGAGGCGGCGGTGGGGAAGAGGGGGCGGGGGTTTAACGGCGTCTCGAGAACACGTGACTGTTCCGGGGACCCCCGAGACCCTGCTCCAAGGCGCCTGCTCCGCACCAGCCTCTTCCAAAGCCGGGGGCCGGGGGCGTCCCAGACCTACGCCGCTGTTTGGGCGCTCTAGGGAGAAGCCACAGGGCCCCGGGATGTCGTCCCTTCACCCTGGCCTCGGGTCCCAGGCCGACCAAGTTAACTTGATGGGCAAATCGAGTTTTGCCGGTCCAGCCCCCAACCCTGTGTAGTGAACTCTGAGAAGTCTTGGACTGGTGTGAGGATGGCTGTGCCCCTAAGTTCTTATTATTCCTGAGAACAAGCTTCGACTCTCAGGTTTTATCTTTGTTTGGGGTGGGGGACGGTGGGGGGTGGTGTGGTGAAAAAAAGAAAGAAAGAAAAAAGAAAAAACACTGCTCTTCCTTTGCACCTTTTTGAAGTAAGGAAGAGTGGAGGTGGGGAGGCTGACCCAATGTTCAGGAGAGGCAACAGAGTCTGTGGTAATGAGCCCAGCAGAATAGAAGGGAAGTTTCCCCACTCCAAGGAGTGGCAGCTGTGGGTGTGGGCAAGTGGCAGGAGCAGGGGAGTGAAGCTGAAATGAAATCAACGCTGCTCAAGACTATATTCAATAGCAAAGAGATGACGAAGGGCTAAAAACGAATTGTCATAGGTTAAAAAAAAAAAAAGACGGGAAAAAAGCCCACACAAAAGAAGAAGAAGAGAAAACCTGTCCTTCTGTTCCTTCTCAACATGATTTCCATCCCTAATGTTTCCAAATCTGTATTGCGCAGGTTTGCTTTATTTTTAGCTAATCATTAGGTGGCGGGTACTTTAGGCGCGCGCGTGCGTGAGTGTGTGTGTGTGTGTGAGAGAGAGAGAGAGAGAGGGAGAGAAGGGAGAAAAGAGACATTGGGTAGATGTCCATGTGTCTTTGGACATAGCTTTACCATGAGAAAGGGTGTAGTTATTGTACCCTTTAATACTGAGAACTATTATGTAACAGACAGCATCTCCTGCTGAGTAGAGTCGTGTGGGATAAACCGAAGAGAACTGTACCCCTTGGGAGCAATGTGACTTGTAATTCTAACATCTGGGGCAGACATCACTGTTACACCAGAGGTCAAAGAAAATTTTTTGTGTCCCCTTTCTGCTGAATTTCAGCATTCAATACTCAGGGGATCTGTATAGATTGCCATTTCATCAGTCAAAGAGTCATCCAAGAGCTTTTAAAGAACTCAAGTAAACACAGTTGCTGTTTTATTCTTCTGTGTGTTATTTCTGAAATATTAATATATTCTCCCCAAAAGCTTAACAGAATAGGCCGTCTGAGCAGGCACCTGGGATTCTGGAGTAAGGAGCAGGGGATGAAAGTGTCAAGAAGGGATGACCTTGAGAAAATAAGGCTTGTTTTTTAGACTTTCTTAACTCCACCGTCACTGCGGTTAATGCAGTACACATTGCCACATAAATTTCTATCTTTCCATCTCTTGCACAGTCATAACATGTACACTTCAAATACACATTGTCTTTAAAACAAATTCCAAGTGAACCCCATTGTGACTTTCAAAACACTGGTCTATGCTACAGGCTTTTGCATATTAAAAGTATTTTTAAAATCTTATTTTTTATTTTCCACAAATTTGTTTTCTATTTTGATGATATGAACCTTTAGGTTGAAGTCACTGTTATTAGAGTATTGAAAATAAAAGGCTACCTGCCATTGATACCAAGATTCTAATTAACCTGGCTATTTTCCCTTCCCACTGCACCCACAAACAAGCAAGTCTCAAAAACGGGAGTTGGCATTTCTTCTTTAAATACACGTGACAATACACAGTATTAAGGACACTTGGAGTGGACAAGTTATTAAGAGTTTTTTTGTTTTGAGGAAATTATAAATTTACAAATTTAAGCAATATGCTACATAAAGAGGAAGATATGAAGATAAGTGTGTTTTTACCTTTAAATTTCCCAGGGGGGATTTGAGACTGATCATCATTACTCTTTGTAGAACATAATAATTTTATTTTTATTTTATGGAGTAACATCTTAGCGAAGGGGAATACCAGAACAGAAATAGTAATGTCCACCTCTGTTTTATGTATTTTTCCTACTCACTATTTATAAAATGCTCATTTGGGAAATTAAGTTGGATTTTATGCATGTTACAAAATTAAACTGGCTATTGCCCTGTTATTACAGTTCATTATCAGTTATGAAAGAAAGCTTATCTGTAAAGGTAAAAGTTAAAAGTCACTTGGGACTCCTAAGACAAATTATTGAACAATAAAACAGTCACCCAACAATTCCTGGGGTAGTATTTTGCTGAGGAACATGGCTGTGGTTTTTGTCAAAGCCACTGTTGCATTTTAATAACAGCTACTATTTGTGGAAAGCAATTACTAAAGTGCTTTGGTATAATCTCAAATGATATTTGACTTTGATATATTAGTTATAGAACAAGTAGAGGTAAATAAACTAGAGAAAACAGTATTATTTTACTTTATGCATTTATTTCTCTGAGAATTTCGTTGTATTCCTTAAGGGTAAATGTTTCTTCATCCACTTTTTCTATCACGGTAAATTTAAATCCTTAATACTTAAAAGATGTGTTATCAAAAATATTTTATGATGCTCTATGCTGCATTGATTTCTTTGGAATAGTAATAATTTGTCGCATAAATCAATATTTAGGACTTCAAATGAGGAGCCAACTTCTTATTATGAAATACATGATTTTTTTTGAACAAAAAAAAAAACCAAAAGCTATTGAAAAAAAGTTTAGCCCAAAGTATTGTGTACATTGAGTCCATTTCCCAGGCAACTTAACGATAATTGTGAGGTCCTACGGGGGCATCATTAACATTTTATTGACTTCTGATAAACACTGTGCTCCTTAAGCAACACTTTATTTATCCTTTTGATGCCTAATGATTAGACCATAAAACAGTGACTGACTTTCAGAAAGAATGTATAATTCTTTTTACTAGCAAATACTCTGGTTAAAAATACATACACACATAGATATGATACAGATGTATTTTATATGTTCATGTATTACATACATATTTTTATAATAGACACTTATCAGAACACCTGAGTTGTAGCCAGGCTTGATCTCAAATTAATGGTATGGCTTTAGATAGGCACTTGATTTTTCAGTCTTCACTTTCTTTGTAAAATGAAATATTTTGAATCGAAGATCTGGAGTCCCATTTGAGACCTGACTACTTACGACTTTATGCCATTAATTAGCATGCATTACAAACATATGTGTAGAAAAATCATCTTTTTAGATCTTCAGAAAAATTTGATAGCCATAGGCATTGTTTATTTTCCATCTATATTAAAATTTACAAAGAAAATACTGATACTAAAGTTTTCCATTATTATTGGCACATTCTCTTCTCTGCAGCTAGTATTAACTATATTTCATGTATTCATTTCAAAAAGTTATGGCTGTCTTACATATCAGTACTTCATTCTTTAATTACATTGTTTTTCAGTTTTGCAGCACAAATATATATATATATATATATGTACAAGAAGAGAGCATGGATTCCTTTGAAAATATAACATTTTATTATGTCAATCCATGTATAGGCCATACAATTATTTCCTTTTGTAGTTTAAAACTCCTCTGAGAAAAGATAAGTATCCCGTAATATTTTTAAAAATGTTTCCATTTCCTATCTATTTTTTGTAGTTAATATTTTAAATCTAATTATAAGTCTAAATATAGCTTTACTATATTTAAGTGGAAATGAAAGGGAAATGGTTTGTTTATATTTGGTATATTGGTTTGTTTTAATCTTTAAAAAGAATGTTTACAGAACTGTTCAAAGCATAAGCCCAGGATCAAAAGTTGAATGATATGCCTTTTAAAATGTATGTTACCACATTCTTAGTCTTATCATTCTCACAGGTAATACAGCTATTAAAATACGTTATTGAACAGGTAGAAAAAAATATGAGACCGTTCCTCAAGTAGACATTATAAGCATTTTCAAAGGAAGTAGGGTCCATATTCAAGTTTATACCTAATAGAGGAGGCAGAGCTAACACATAAGAATATCCAAAAATATGAGGCAGATCATCAGAAGGAGTGTATTAGTAAGCAAACTATGCATAAAATGTATATGCATAAAGTAGCAATCATCCATCATAGCTGCAAATGCTGAAGACACTTTTTTAATGTTTGAGATGAACAAATGGGCTTGATTTGTGATATTCAAAAATTTTTGTAGTCCTACCCTATTCCTAGTTTTTCAATCTTTCAACAAAACTTCTTCAGTATCTTATGATGTGTTAGATACCCTTCCAGGCTCCTAAGTTTAAGAGATGAAAAAAAAACAGTCACTGTCAGTAAGAAATCAGAGTATAGTTGTAGATATGTGCAGCTACATAATGGCAATACAATGTGATAAGTTCTGCAATTGAAATAAACTCTAGGTTTATTTCTTATTTATATTCCTGGGTAATTCATTCTTAAAAATAAACTGGGGATGTAACAGAGGGCTTTATACCTGAGAAGACACTTGAACTGAAATGTAAAGGGTTGGTAAGAGTTAAACAGGCAGATGGAGGGGATGGAGAAGCGAGAAGTGTTGTAATAGCATGAAGGTGAGAGAGTGTGAGGCATTCAGAATCATGTAAATGGTTTCGTATGACTGCAGTGTATAGGGTAGAGGATGATACTGAATATGTTGATTAAAAAGGATGTCTTTGGCCCTTCACTTGAGACACCTGGATGGAAAGCAGCTAAAAGATTTAAACTGGGAAGCTGTATGACTGGATGGCTGTGAAAGAAACTGATGGATTTAGACCATTTAGAAGAGAAATAAGTAGAGCTTGATAGAGGTGAAAGAACACACGTGAGAGATACTTAGGAGATAAAATCAGTGGCAATCTGAGACCAGTTGGATTTGTGAGTGAGAGTGAGAGATGGGAATACATGGGACAATTCTTAGGTTCTGGCTTGAGGGAGAAGAATGATGCTGCTGATCAGGTCCATAAGCAGAGAAGCACAATGTCCAAGGAAACCTGAGAGGGATCTGTACTTTTGGTAAAGATTGAGGGTTGTGTACATGCAAGCATGTAGTTGATAGCAGAGGGTGTATTTGTGTGTTAAGAATGAAAAAAGGAGAAGATTAAGATTGGGATCTCTGGTGGATTCTGGTAATTTGGGGGTTGGTCAAGGAAGAAACAGGACCACTAAAAGCACAAGTTTATTTGGGTGGCACTTGCAGGAGGTTGCATGACAGGAGTAGTCCCTCCTAGCAAGAGAACTTCTAGAGACAATGATGTGGGGTACCACCTAGAAGGGGCAGAAGGGGAAAGTAGAGAGGAGACTTACATGTGTGGGTGATGTCACTCAGCAACAAACTGGGGAGCCTCTGGGTCAGAGTCCTCTGAAGGGAGCTGTGGTTTGGTGTCTTTCACAGCTACAAGATTTGTCTTATGTATCGTTAGCAGATGTTGGGTGGAGTTTCATGGGGCATTTAAGAAGGTAGGCTCTAAATGGGCTAAAATTAATTTATTTTTGACTATATTTAGAGCAATTAGATGCGTGAGATTTTGAGGTGGTGCTGACAGGCTTTGGGCTAAGGGCCTTAGCCTGCTGTGAAGAAGCAAACAGTATGGGGACCATTTTAGGCCATCACCCATGGGCCAGCTCTCGCCCATCTACATAACAGGATCCTAGGGGGAAAAAAAAGCCTAAGAAGTAGATGGAAATAGTAGATCTTGGGAGAGATGACTGAGCAACAGCCAATGAAGAAAAGCCTGAAGTGTGGAGTTGGTGAAGTCAAAGGAAAAAAAGATTCCAGAAACAGTGGATGCTCAGTTGAGTCCATTGCTACATAAAGAACAAATACAAGAAAGTCTGAATTGTGTTCATTGGCTTTGATCATTAGTGTCCTGGGCAGAAACAGTTTCAGGTGGGTCATATTTGAGGAAAAAATGAGGTGACTGTATATGTACCTTATCCTCAAAGAAGCTTGCCAGGAAAGAGAAGCAGCTAGGGAAGATGTGACTCCAGTAAGGGAGTTACTATGAGAAAGAGATGAGCAATTTTGTTTTGGTCTTTATTTTAATCCTAAGCTAAGAAAAGTGAATTTTTGACTAAACAGGTATTATAGTTATTTTATTGTTGTTTAATAAACCTTCCTCAAACTTAGTGGAATACAACTCATGGATTTTATGCTTATGGACTGCGTGGTGGGACAGCACCTCAGAGGAGCGGAGTGAGATGGCTTGTCTGTCACATGGTGCTTGGGGCCTCAGCTGGGAAACCTCAGCGGGACAGGCTGACTCAAAGCCTGGGGTTGAAACAGCTGGGTTGGAGAACTATTGCCAAAAGGAGGGACTTGAAAGTTAGGGGGTAAATACCCTATGGCGTTTAATTATCCCAAAAAGGAGGAGTCCGTTGAGACTGAGGGTATGAGGTAGGAGGCTGGGAGAGGGGTGGAATTTCAAAATAGCTTCTAAAAGGAGAGAGATTGGTAATCACCCAAGCCAAGGCATTTCTGGGTAATATTTAAGGCTCAGTGAAGGTTTTGAATTTGTAGTTGCAATAATCTGCACGGTTGAGCTTTAACCTACATGCTATGCTAGCGGAGAGTGGCAACTAAACAATCTCATAAGATCAGATGGGTCATATTATACCATTGACCATCCTTAGATGTGTGTACTCTTTCTAGATGTATTTGTATCTGGGGAAAGGAAGCAATAGCTAGACCTCAAACAAAGGAATGAAAGGAGGATACTTACCTTAGCAAAATGATGCCTCAGAACATTTCATGCCATTTTTGCATGCACCTGCTTGTGCTATTATGTAGGTGTACAAAAATAAAAAAACACTTTCTCCTATTTATTTCTTTATTTATTTAGAGATGGAGTATCACTCTGTTGCCCAGGCTGGAATGCAGTGGTCCAATCTCAGCTCACTGCAACCTCTGCCTCCCGGATTCAAGTGATTCTCCTGCTTCAGCCTCCCAAGTAGCTGGAATTACAGGCACATGCCACCATGTCTGGCTGCTTTTTATATTTTTAGTAGAGACAGGGTTTCACCATGTTGGCCAGGCTGGTCTCGAACTCCTGACCTCAGGTGACCCACCCGCCTCGGCCTCCCAAAGTGCTGAGATTACAGGCATGAGCCACTGCACCCAGTCTAACTTTCTCCTTTCTTTAGAAAAAATTATACCTTCATAGCTTTTCTTCATAGGCAAAGTCTGATCTATTGACATTGGCCACCTGAAGTGTTGTGCTGTGAGAAAGTCTAATACCAAGCTTGAGATTTTGGGGAGCGGGAGTCAGGGGCAAGACGACCAAGTAGAGATGTTTGTCACAGATGATGAGAGCTGTTGTGGTGGCATTCATACTTATTCTTTTTGCCAGCTATTTTTATTTTGTCTCTTCAAAAGAAGATATGAAGGGAATAGTAATAATAATTATTAAAAACAATAATAGTAACAGTGGCAAAGCTCCTTTCATATATCATATAGTAAAAACATAATGTTATGGTTTTGTAATATAACATTACACTTTTTTTTGAATGTCTAAAGGGTATCTGAAAGTATGAGGCATGCAGAAAAAGATTTGGCTATTTACTAAATTTTAAGATCCTACTTGTCTAGAGCCTTATTGTGACAGAGTTTTAAAAAATGCCCCGAAATATGCAGCCCATGTAACAAAATGAGAACTTTACTGAAAGGCATTCACATTTCAAATCAAGATCAAAAGAAAATCCACAAATAGTATTGCGTGTTTTCTGCACAAAGGAGATCATTGAATTGTCTGTGCACTTGTATACTCACATTTTTAACTAAATTAATCATCACTTTTTTTCTGGTAGTTAATGCTCTCCAAAAGTCAGATGAATAAAATGATTGTACTGACTATTTTTGATTGTGCTGATTAAGTCAAAACTCTTTACCAACTATATTTCATTGGCTTTAAGATGTGGGCTTAAAAAGCATTTTAATATTTTAATATTCATTTGCTATTGATGGTATGCCATTGCTTTACTGAAAGCTTTTTCTTGGTGGTCCATAAAATAAAATTGTGGCTTACATTCTTGGGCATCAAAGATCCAAAGAAATGCAGCAGGTAAGTCACAGAAAGAAGGAAAATCCTGACACAAAATCAATTCATAGAATATGAACTGATTCACTGACATGCTTCATCATAGTTCTACCCCCATGGAATTACCCCCTTATCAATGTCATATACATTTCAGTTTTCTCGTGTAGTATTAATGCCTATTAAGTTTCTTCTGAGTGACAATTCATGGTAATTTACCTGTATCAAGGCCTGATAGCATTTCAGAAACTTTAACTCTTGTAGCAGAAATTCCTCAGAAGACTAGTAATTAGTGTGTTTCAATTCCAGTAGCAAGCATACTGTCACACTTTTATTTAAGCAGTTACTGAATCATGGAATTTAAAGGCTGAGCCAGGCCATAAGTTTGTTCCATTGTTTAGAATACAAAACTTAGATAAACAGAAATTTAATGAGTAGATCCTATCCCTCAGTTTATACCACAGAGCAAGACTGTTGTTCAAGAGAATATGAGATTAGGTCATTAACATAATTCCCCTTGGTTTATAGGTCAGGCTGTTATGAAACTACAGAAAGAAATACACAGAATTAAAGAAAAAATTCTCCCTAGCAAAGATGAAGTTTTATCTAATTTGAATCCCAGATAGGAAAGTAGGCAGCTGATTATTCACTGAAGAGTAGAAAAATATATGATCTTAAAATTGGAATGAGGAAACTCTTTAATAAGTATTTTCTAAGAAATTCAAACTACTTTGCATATTTTAAATCTTCTATAAGATCACATTATTGGAGAATTTTATGTTGTGTTTGGCCATTGGACCATGTCTAATTTCTCTATTTTTCACATTGGAAAGAATCCTAGTAAATGGTATTCCTAAAGAATTATATAATTTTGCTGTTGAGCATTTCTTTTTTTTCCAAAACAGAGTCTTGCTCTGTTGCCCAGGCTGGAGTGCAGTGGTGCGATCTCAGCTCACTGCAACTTCTGCCTCTTGGCTTCAAGCAATCCTCGTGCCTCAGCCTCCTGAGTAGCTGGGATTACAGATGCGCACCACCACACCTGGCTAATTTTTGTATTTTTAGTAGAGACGGGGTTTCACTATGTTGGCCAGCCTGGTCTCGAACTCCTGACCTCATGATCCACCTGCCTAGGCCTCCAAAAGTGCTGGGATTACAGGCGTGAGCCACCGCCCCCAGCCACTGTTGAGTATTTCAGAACTTCTCTTTGTATCATAAAGTTGTCATAGAAAAGAATCCTTGAGACTAATGATCTTTCAAAGATTGGTATCTGACATTAATAACTCAAGAATGCAGTTTCACAAATTTTCCTTAGGGAGAACACTTCATAAAAATTGAGTTAATAAAATGATAAAATACAATGGCCATAATAGTTCAGACCTCTGGCAGACATGCCTTCATTAGTATTCTTGGGAAATAGAGAAAGCATAGTACCTGAGTCCAAATTATATTCTCAAGTCCAAAATATTTGCTGACATAATAAAAGTTTCTACATAAAAATATATTCTTAGTAGAGAATTAAATTACTTCATTTGTAATTCTTATAGCAGGCTAAAGATAGCCAATTTGATGATCAAAACCATGGGGAAAACTTCCTTCTAAGAACAGAATGTGACTTAAGGCAATAGAGTAGACAGAGGATGCATAGAAACCTGAATGAATATTAGTTCTTCTTCCCTGAAAGAGTTGAAATTCCTAAGTTGTGCCTTGGTAAAAATTATTGTGCCTTGGTTAAAAAAAAAAGTATGTGTGTGTATATGTGTGTGTGTGTATAAATGAATCTGTTGTCATTTTACTCTGCTTAACCATTAGAGATTTTTATATGTATGCTTATATCTGTTGTTATACACTAATAGTACAATCATTACATAATCATGACATTTTAATTCTTAATTACAATGCCTTTCCAACTATATAAAAATATGTCTAGTGACACATATTTTGGAAAGCTTTCTTGGAAAAACATCCAGAGATTGTGTTCATCACTATCTATATAAATGAGCTTATACTGAACCTTAAATATGTTTATTCAGCCTAACAATCAGAAAAAGAAAACGTTTTTTAACAGTATAAAGTTCAGATGAGTCCACTTGTCTTGGAATTTTATTTTGATTTTAATTAGAAGAAAGACTGCCATTAGAATTGTTTTCTAATGAAATCTTTATAAATTCTCTGGGCAGTGCCCTGTATCTTTATTAGAAAGACTTCTTATTTTTAACAATTTTATTTGGAAGAAGTTCTACTCATTTGCATCAGTTCATCGTCTACATAATTTGTGTGTGTGTGTGTTTAAAACTTTGACTTTTGAAACTAGAATAGAATCAGGTAAAACATCTAAGGTCAGTGTGTCAGTAATTGGCCTGAATCATCGGGCACCATGATGGGTTTGGCCGCCTTCAACGTACTCGGTGTACATTCTATTTTTTTCTTCATAATGTTCAGTACTGTAGTACTAATCACCGAGAAAATTGCATTGACTCTTTTCGACCACCAGGGAAATATTCAGCTCATGGTTCTCCCCTAAAAAAACTAAAAAGCAGCTAAGCGCTGAGAACAAATCTGACTTAATGCATTTTCTCAGTGGGCCAAAGAAAGGAGGGCCGATTGACTGCTTTGACTTTTTAAAGGTCTTCTCTTTGTTCACTTATAAAGTGAGGAAAACAAATTCTAGGCACTGGCGTGAGAGTTATTTGAGCGTCACAAAAGAAAGCAAAAGAAAATATTAGTGCCATTATTGTGGCGAATTTCATGTTTCCCAGCGAACCCTTTGATTCCTGGTTTGGGCTGGCGCTCGAGCTCTCCAGCCGGGTATGACTTCGGCCACAAGATGGCACTGACCTGCAAACAAAGAAAAGCACAGTGGCACCGACTTTTTCAAGCCTCGGGAAACTGCCCTGCCTTCCCCGGAGTCGAGGACTGTGGGGATTAGGGCTTCCATTCCCCTGCGCGGGGCGTCTGTGTCGAATAATGTGTGGCTTCTGTTGGATTGCTTTTCTTTCCAAAATTCCTAGGCAATGCTTCCCCGAGGTGTGCACCTTTGTGAGGTGTTTGTGGGGTTGGGGGAGCTTCAGGCGCTACTCGCGGGACGCCGTCACGTGATCCGGGATGAGGTGGAGTTCGGCTTTAAGGAGGCGTCTCTTCCTAGCTTCATCAATCTTTAGGATCTGAGCAGGAGAAATACCAGCGGATCTTCCCCACTCTGCTCCCTTCCATTCCCACCCTTCCTTCTTTAATAAGCAGGAGCGAAAAAGACAAATTCCAAAGAGGGTAAGTTGCGAGTTTATGCCTTTCCAGAGACTTCTGCGAAATCTCTCATTGACAAGGTGAAGGATGAGAGGGGAAGAAAAACGATGCGAGTGTCCGAAACTGGCTCTGGGGGACTAAGGTGGGGTCTCCAGTGCAGGCAGGTGGCAGGTTGCTCCAAATCACCGGACCGTTCGCGGGATCCTGCCGAAGGGTATGGGGCCGACGCGGGTGAAAGGAGAGGGTACCTTACGCGGAGTTCGGGCTTTCCCACCACCTGCTCCCGGGGAATTTCTGGATGGGGATCCAAGTTTTCCTCTACCCCGGTTCTCTTTAAAAGGCCGAGGCACTGGGAAGGCGCCCGAGTTCGCCTATCCCACATCCGCTCATTTTCCTTACGTGTCTTGAGCTGGCTGGAGGCGCTGGATCTGGCCGCACAGGAGTTTTCGCGGAGTAACTGGCTGGGATGAGCCGGAGAAGGGTGGGCTTGGCGCGTCGCCCAACGACGCATGGGTCCCGCGGCAGGTGTCGGGCTGGGAGCTGGCGGAGGTGGGAGTAGCCCTCGGCGCGGACCCCAGCGCGCAAACCCACCCCCACTTGCGGGTTCCGCGCGTCTCGGCTGCAGTCGAGCCGCGCACCGCAGTACCGGGCGCTTCGAGTGTGGCGCTGCGCCCCGATAGACACCCGAAGCTTTTAATCATCGGAGTTCTCATCAGGGAACTCTTTAGCTCTTTCTTTTAGAAAAGTAATGATGGAACGTGGCTGGGTTAGGAGATTGGGAATGGACAGGAGGTGGAGGTGTCTTGATAGGGTGTGCCGTTGGTTCCCAGGTAGACTGGAGAGATGAGAATGTTTTAAGGTCTGATGTTGGGCCAAAGAGAGAGAATTGACTTCGGTTTGGGATCTGCTTGTTTTTGGTTGTTTATATCTTTTCTCTTTTGCCAGTCTCTTATCACTGGTAGAAAGGTTTTTTGATGGGAGAGAGAGAGAGACAGAGAGAGAGAGAGAGAGAGTGTGTGTGTGTGTGTGTGTGTAGTAGGGAGTCAGGAATGGAGTAAATTTCGGGCGATTCACCTAGTTACGCAATATGAAAAAGGTGGGTGGGTAAGCGTGCCAACAGGAATTTTGACTGAACATGTCCCATTTCCCATTTCGTTGTTTGATAACTTCTGGAGCACAGGAAAAACCTAGGGGAGAGGAGCAAAAGAGAGTGTGTTTCCATGTACACACACTCACACTCACACACACACACAGAGCACGCATTGCTTCCCCCACTCCCCATCCTATGAGAAAGCTTGACGGGCGGGATGGCACACACAGGCAGGGGACATGTGGAGCTTGTCTGTCAGGTCTGGAACAGAAAAGCAGTAGCTGTTTGTTCTTGACCCTGGGCCGGCTCTCTGGCGAAGCAAGCGAGGGAGCAGAAAGCTAACCGGACCGGGTTCCCCGCCCAGGACTAGACCGAGTGCTCTTCCGTGACTACTACTTTATTAGTCTTTATTGTCTTAAGGCAGCAGTCTGTTGAACAAGCCCTCCCCAGCAAGGAAGGAGCAGAGAATTATGTAATTCATTTAGATAAGCTAGCAGTAACTTTGGGAGGCTGTATGTAACAAGGCTGACATTTCTTTTCCAACACAAGTGAGGTGAACAGCCAGCCAATCCTGAGTATTTGAAAAAATTTATCTGCAGCAGGTTATGATCAGGGAGCTGTATTTTCAAGTAGTAACAGCACTGCGAAGAGCAAGCAATGAAAGGCCAGCATTCTAATTGGAAAGAAAGAAGAAGAAATTTCCCTCTGCAAGGGGGCTAATTTGCCAACTGGTGATGTATGTAATGTCTGTTTTGTCTCTATATGCACATGGCAGCTACACTGAGATTTAACAGTCTTTAATTTTTGCAGTTTCTGCAGTTGCATAGCTTATTTTACAAATTATATTAGAATAGTAAATATCAAATTATTTTCTTTTGCAAAGATAAAGTGTGTAAATTCTCTCTTAGTATTGTTATTTTCTGACAGTTATTCTTTCTTGAAATTACACTAAGGTAAACTGAAAATACACATTTATCCAATGCAGAATTGGTTTACACAACTGGAATAACTATCAAATGTGCACTTAGTAAAACAGGCTTGAAAACACCTTAAAAAAATACACTTTTCATTTTCTCTATAGCTAAATTAACTTCTACCTAGTAAGAAAAATGCTTCCTCATTGGGCATGCCTATTAAATACAATTTCAAAGGTATCAGGCTAGAGCTTCAGTACGCTTACCTGAACTCATCTGTAAGAAAGCTATGTTTGTAGCCTGTACTTTGCAATAATTTAATGTCTCTGTGAATTCTTATATGTATTCATTTTTGCCAAAATCAGTCAGTGGATAGAATATTTCTGTTTCTTTTTCTCCATGGTATACATCTTGGTCTCTGTCCCTATTATTTCTCGCCAAAATTATTGCACTAACTTTCAAATGAATCTCCCCATTTCTTCTCTTCCCTTGAGTGTGTTGAAAACAGCAGCTAGAATAGTAATTTTAAATCAAAAGTCATAAAACTTCACACCTTTGCCAAAGACTCTCCAGAGGCTCCCCAGCTCTCTCAGGATTATAGGCATAGACCATAAAAAAAAAAAAGCTCTACAGTCTGTACCCCCCTCTTTAGCCTTCCCAATTAATTTCCTAAGAGTCCCTCCCTTATTTATCCTACTTCTTACTGCTACTTAGCACACCAGTTACACATGGGCCTTAGGGATTTTTGTTCTTTCCATATGGGATGCAATCCCTGAGATACTTGCGTAGCTTCCCTACTCACCACTCCTCTCAGGTCTTAACTTACATGCCTTCTTCTCAGACAGTCAGAGGCCATCTTTTACAGTCAAGTAATAAATTGCAGCTCCCGCTAATCCCAGTTTCTCTTTCTTTTATTTTTTTTTTTTTGAGACGGAGTCTTGCTCTGTCACCCAGGCTGGAGTGCGGTGGCCTGATCTTGGCTCACTGCAACCTCTGCCTCCCAGGTTCAAGCAATTCTCCTGCCACAGCCTCCCGAGTAGCTGGGACTACAGGTGTGCTCCACTCCACCTGGCTGATTTTTGTATTTTTAGTAGAGACAAGGTTTCACCATGTTTGCCAGGCTGATCTCAAACTCTTGACTTCAGGTGATCCGCCTTGGCCTCCCGAAATGTTGGGATTACAGGTGTGAGCCACCTCGCCCGGCCCCAGTCCCTCTTTCTTGCTTTGTTTTACTTCATAATATTTATTATCATCTAGCATACTATATCTTCTACTAATTTTTTTCTTGTCTTTCTCTGCCCACAAGACTAGAAACTCAGTGAGAAGGTCACATTATCTCCAGTAAAACCATGCCTAACACAAAATAAATGTTTAATTAATATTTGTTGAATGAATAAATTTTCTTTCAGAAATTTTTTTTTATATAAAGTGTAACATTTTCCCCTATATACATGACCTAGGAGTACGGCTGTTGTGATTAGCATACATTTTGCCTGTTCAAGGACTATGATGGAATTGAGCTATTGATGTTAGAATTAATTTACCCAGGAACCTACTATTCCAACCATGCATCAGTTATATCAGTCAACACAGTTTTATTCTAAATCTAATACTTGCAAGGTACTATGAAGTATGCACAATGCCTACCTCAAAGATGTTATATTAAAAATGAGAGGAGCCAACTAAGGATTCTAGGGACTAAATGGTGCTTTGAAAGATGGGTAGAGTTTGGATTGGTGGTGGGAGAGAGAGAACACCCAGCAAGAGGAATGGCAGAGGTGGAGACGCAGAGCTATATTTGGTAGACTGTGAACAGACTCACCTGCCTAGAGCAGTGTATTCACATTGGGATTATTAGAGTAAAGTGTGGACAAGAGGTATAATGCAGAGGTCTTAATGTGTCAGGCTGGGGAATGTACTTAGTATTCTGTCTCTCATGTGTCTCAAACCAGGGTCCTCATTCACCTGTTGGTACTTGGTGACAAGGATAAAAAGCTTTTCCCTACTCTGCTAGTTTTACTTCAAATAATGAAGGGAAACTTATAATTAATTGATGTCATGTTAAATATCTCTATAGCAACTTAAATAGGAAATATGATGATAAATTTTCTTGAATTCTTAAAATAAGAGATTTCCAAATAATTTGAAGTTATTACTGCTCTTTTGAGAGTTTTTTCAAACTCTGACAATCACTGATCATTCTCTCTGCCTTTGGAATTCTTGAGAGACAAAGTGTGGTTATCACATAAGTATTAGGGAGTCATTACAGGTTGATGCATAGAGAAAGAGAGAGCCACGTTTCTAATAACACTCATACCTGAAATCATTCCATTACCATTCTTTAATAGTTTCATTCTGACTTCATTGTAGCAACTCTTACTTTATTCTTCTTAAGTTTTTAAGGCCAAATCATGGTTTCATAATAAAAAAAAAACCTCATGTTCTAGAAAGCACAAAAATTAAAGGAAAGGTTTATTAGAGGCATTAAGTAAAAGGCAAATGCATTTCTTGTTCATTAAGTTTTTTATCTTTCTTTCAATGGAAGTAACTCTGCATGATTTTCTTTATTGGTC
Organism: Pan troglodytes; assembly: GCF_028858775.2. NCBI lineage: Eukaryota > Metazoa > Chordata > Mammalia > Primates > Hominidae > Pan > Pan troglodytes. The sequence goes on along the minus strand of NC_072401.2, from coordinate 165,039,795 downwards.
TTATTTAAGAAAGAAAAGAATGAAATTCAGTTTCTTAATACAAGCATGATGGCCTGTTAATTAACATAAGAAACTCCATCTCACATATTTACTTAGTAATCTAGGGAATATCAGACTTATTTTTGAAAAGGAGTTTTTAAAATAGTTTCAAACTTTTTAAACCTCTACAAGTCTGTGATTTGTGTTGTTAATAAGAGAAAAATGTATCACAAAATGCTGTGAAAAATCAAAATTACAATTAAAATCTAGATCCTTGCATTGGGCACACATATAGTCTGGTGGGTAGGGAAGATATTTACATAAATAATACCTTAGAAATCCTTGAAAGCTTCTAACATATTAATAAAATAACAGACTCTTAAAGTTAGAATCTCCCACACAAGATAGAAACTCTCTGAAATGGTCTTTCATATGGTGGTTATAAAATTTGTGTATGGAACACTTGCTAGATTTGCAGGCAAATAATTCCATTTTATTAAACTTTTGTTCCTCACAATGATGTGATTAAAAAAATAATGTGCACCTCTTGGTCCTACTTTTAACTCGTACATAGAATTAGATGTAACATTCTAAGCTCAACGCTGTGTTCTACATGCTACCCATTAAAATACGAGAAGACACCTGTACCATTCCTACTAAGTATTTTCCGGATTAAACATTGTCTAGTCTCTCAATAGTCATTCATGGCAAAGTTTTTTGATGTTTCACTGTAGTGATCATCTTTTGTTGAATATGTTCATGCTGAATAACATCTGCCCTAAAAAGCAGTCCAGTGTATGTATGGTGGAGCTATTGCTACAACTTGACCTTGACACTAATTCTTCCATTTCTATAGCATATGGAAGAATTAGGTAATTTATTTTCTTTTGCTTTGTTTGTTTATTTTTCTTATGTTTTAATCTGTGCATTAAGTGGTTTTTATACATTCATATTCTTACAATGTTTAGGAATGTGCTGTTATTACTGTTTATGTAAGACTTGGGGCATAATATTTATATTCCTTACTAACTTATAGACCATTATGTTTTACTAAGACTTGTTCTGTAAGCAAGTCTAATTAAAAATTTTATTTTTTCTTTATTCAGTATGTTTTCACCATTTCTGCTATTTTAGAAAAATGTTTACAAGATTACATTTTGTTTATTTATTTCAGTGTTTTCACTTTAAAGAGTTCTGTGAGTCAGAAGTCATTTTGACTGCCCTCAATAAAATTAGTAATGCAATTGGTCATTTTCTCTTTACAGATTGTTCAGTTCAAGGGAATGAAGAATTCAGAATAATTTTGGTAAATGGATTCCAATATGGGGAATAAGAATAAGCTGAACAGTTGACCTGCTTTGAAGAAACATACTGTCCATTTGTCTAAAATAATCTATAACAACCAAACCAATCAAAATGAATTCAACATTATTTTCCCAGGTTGAAAATCATTCAGTCCACTCTAATTTCTCAGAGAAGAATGCCCAGCTTCTGGCTTTTGAAAATGATGATTGTCATCTGCCCTTGGCCATGATATTTACCTTAGCTCTTGCTTATGGAGCTGTGATCATTCTTGGTGTCTCTGGAAACCTGGCCTTGATCATAATCATCTTGAAACAAAAGGAGATGAGAAATGTTACCAACATCCTGATTGTGAACCTTTCCTTCTCAGACTTGCTTGTTGCCATCATGTGTCTCCCCTTTACATTTGTCTACACATTAATGGACCACTGGGTCTTTGGTGAGGCGATGTGTAAGTTGAATCCTTTTGTGCAATGTGTTTCAATCACTGTGTCCATTTTCTCTCTGGTTCTCATTGCTGTGGAACGACATCAGCTGATAATCAACCCTCGAGGGTGGAGACCAAATAATAGACATGCTTATGTAGGTATTGCTGTGATTTGGGTCCTTGCTGTGGCTTCTTCTTTGCCTTTCCTGATCTACCAAGTAATGACTGATGAGCCATTCCAAAATGTAACACTTGATGCATACAAAGACAAATACGTGTGCTTTGATCAATTTCCATCGGACTCTCATAGGTTGTCTTATACCACTCTCCTCTTGGTGCTGCAGTATTTTGGTCCACTTTGTTTTATATTTATTTGCTACTTCAAGGTAAGAAAACTTTTTTTCTATCATTTCCATTTTTACCTTCTTTACACAGAATTCCTCATCAAATGAGTGTTTCTATTTAAACTTTTTTCTTCCGTAGATATATATACGCCTAAAAAGGAGAAACAACATGATGGACAAGATGAGAGACAATAAGTACAGGTCCAGTGAAACCAAAAGAATCAATATCATGCTGCTCTCCATTGTGGTAGCGTTTGCAGTCTGCTGGCTCCCTCTTACCATCTTTAACACTGTGTTTGATTGGAATCATCAGATCATTGCCACCTGCAACCACAATCTGTTATTCCTGCTCTGCCACCTCACAGCAATGATATCCACTTGTGTCAACCCCATATTTTATGGGTTCCTGAACAAAAACTTCCAGAGAGACTTGCAGTTCTTCTTCAACTTTTGTGATTTCCGGTCTCGGGATGATGATTATGAAACAATAGCCATGTCCACCATGCACACAGATGTTTCCAAAACTTCTTTGAAGCAAGCAAGCCCAGTCGCATTTAAAAAAATCAACAATGATGATAATGAAAAAATCTGAAACTACTTATAGCCTATGGTCCTGGATGACATCTGTTTAAAAACAAGCACAACCTGCAACATACTTTGATTACCTGTTCTCCCAAGGAATGGGGTTGAAATCATTTGAAAATGACTAAGATTTTCTTGTCTTGCTTTTTACTGCTTTTGTTGTAGTTGTCATAATTACATTTGGAACAAAAGGTGTGGGCTTTGGGGTCTTCTGGAAATAGTTTTGACCAGACATCTTTGAAGTGCTTTTTGTGAATTTATGCATATAATATAAAGACTTTTATACTGTACTTATTGGAATGAAATTTCTTTAAAGTATTACTATTAACTGACTTCAGAAGTACTTGCCATCCAATACGGTCATTAGATTGGGTCATCTTGACTAGATTAGATTAGATTGTCAACAGATTGGGCCATCCTTATTTTATGATAGGCATCATTTTAGTGTGTTACAATAGTAACAGTATGCAAAAGCAGCATTCAGGAGCCGAAAGATAGTCTGAAGTCATTCAGAAGTGGTTTGAGGTTTCTGTGTTTTGGTGGTTTGTTTTTTTTTTTTTTTCACCTTAAGGGAGGATTTAATTTGCTCCCAACTGATTGTCACTTAAATGAAAATTTAAAAATGAATAAAAAGACATACTTCTCAGCTGCAAATATTATGGAGAATTGGGGCACCCATAGGAATGAAGAGAGAAAGCAGCTCCCTAACTTCAAAACCATTTTGGTACCTGACAACAAGAGCATTTCAGAGTAATTAATTTAATAAAGTAAATTAGTATTGCTGCAAATAGTTAAATTATATTTATTTGAATTGATGGTCAAGAGATTTTCCATTTTTTTTACAGACTGTTCAGTGTTTGTCAAGCTTTCTGGCATAAATATGTACTCAAAAGGCATTTCCGCTTACAATATGTAGAAACACAAAATGCGTTTTCCATACAGCAGTGCCTATATAGTGACTGATTTTTAACTTTCAATGTCCATCTTTCAAAGGAAGTAACACCAAGGTACAATGTTAAAGGAATATTCACTTTACCTAGCAGGGAAAAATACACAAAAACTGCAAATACTTCATATAGCCCATTTTAACTTGTATAAACTGTGTGACTTGTGGCGTCTTATAAATAATGCACTGTAAAGATTACTGAATAGTTGTGTCATGTTAATGTGCCTAATTTCATGTATCTTGTAATCATGATTGAGCCTCAGAATCATTTGGAGAAACTATATTTTAAAGAACAAGACATACTTCAGTGTATTATACAGATAAAGTATTACATGTGTTTGATTTTAAAAGGGCGGACATTTTATTAAAATCAATATTGTTTTTGCTTTTTCTGAGGAGTCTCTTTCAGTTTCATTTTTTCTCATCCCATGACTTCCCTCCCATGATGTTCCCAAAGCATCCTGTATCTGCTTGCTAATGAAACATAACCACTGATGTGATATAACCATTGATGGCTGTGGTATAACCATCAATGGTTATAACCATTGATGTAGTATAGCCATTAATGGCTCAGTCTCCCTCTCTTGCTAGATCGTAAGCTTCTTTAAGGCAAGAATTGTTTAATATGACTGTCCCCAGTGCATATAGCACAGTGCAAATACTTAGAAGCATTTTCAAAATATATTTCCAAAACAAATGATTAATGACCAAGTTTCCTTCCTTCTCGTTGATAATCTTATTGAATTCACATCCTGCAGTGTTCTTGGATCCTTCCTCCTAAGTTATTCTTTACCAAGAAGATGTTTTCTCTTTCATTGTATTATTTTCATTTCTAAACTGAGCAAAAGGGCATTTTAGATTTTAGAAATTTGCATTATCAGTCCTGTAACTCAAATGTCACACTTTTTGCATTGAATGGTAATATGAAATAAAATTATGGCCTAAGAATGTCCTTTAGTTAACCAAATTAAAAAAAAAAACAATTCAGCTGGGCACAGTGGCTCACACCTGTAATCCCAGCACTTTGGGAGGCCAAGACAGGTGGATCACGAGGTCAAGGGCTCGAGACCACCCTGGCCAATATGGTGAAACCCTGTCTCTACTAAAAATACAAAAATTGGCTGGGTGTAGTGCTGTGTGCCTGTAGTCCCAGCTACTTGGGAGGCTGAGGCAGAGGTTGCGGTGAGCTGAGATCGTGCCACTGTGCTCCAGCCTGGGCAAAAGAGCTAGACTCCATCTCAAAAATAAAATAAAATAAAATTCTAAAATTATCTTTTAATACTTATTGGAAAATATCATAATTTTTCCTTACCCAAGCCTGAATTTTTGAACTACTTGATGTTTTTTCTGCTTTTGGGGACAAATGGGAACTTCTTTCTTTCTCTGTCTAGGTAATATGGAAACAAGTTGTTACTTGGGAAGAGTCTTAATAAGTAAGTGCTTCTTTGTCATACATTTGCTGAAAAGGCCATTTCTAGAATTCTCGTTCAGTTGTGTATGCTGCCAACTCCTTGACTTCACATAAATAATGAACCAAACATCAAATTCTTCTTTTGTCCAAATATGTTGATGAGCTACTAGTAAAGTCAAGGGTCAGCCACAGATGCATTGGAGTTCAAGAAGAAAAAAATGGCCATATTAAACATGAACTATGGAACAAACCACTGGATTTTCTTAAACCCAAGAACAAAAAAAATTAAGTTAGTAGGAAAGTATGATGATAATGTGGCTTATATGAATTTTAAGTAAGTTGATAATAGCTAGAATATTTAAACTAGTATGTGCCAAGTACTGTGTCAAGTACTTAAGTACCTGTGAGGACTAATGTTACTGCCACTTCACATAAGAAGAGACTGAAGCTCCAGTTGGAATATCTGTATGAGGCACACATTGAATAATAGGTAAAGCAGGAATCAAACCCAGGCCTGTCCAGTGCTACTAAACTAATGACTGAACTATACCTGCAACAGTTTAGAAAATAATTTTCTTCTCTCTTTACAAGTTACAATCTTAGGGCGTAACACTGCCATCCACCTTCTTTCTGATTTTTGGCTGCAGAAGGAAGGGAGTGAAGTAGAAGAGTTGAGAGAAAATGGTCATTTTGATTATATGTGCCCATTATCTCCCTTTCTGAATTAAACAATTCTGCTTAAAAATAGAATTTCATTATTCACATTAATTTTATTTCTGTACTGTTAACTTTATTCTCTTATTTTATTTTACATATTCCAAGAAAATATAAGTACATATTATACTGAAATTTATTCCACAAATTCTCAAGGAAATATAAATACATACTGTAATTTCCAATTTTGATGTCAAATAGAGACTTTGACAATTTAAATATATACACATAATAATAATGGTGGAAAGAGGCAGTTTAAGCTGGGGCTTCAGGAATGTCTGGCCTTGTGTCTTTACCGCAATTCAGAGTTTATGGGTACTTCTAGGTGTTTCATCACAGCCAGGGTTGCTTTCCTCAGCAATCAAGGATTGTGCTGGAATTAATGTAGTTTCTCAATGAGTCTTGAATTCTTTGATAGTCTCCATATTTTCTTTGTCTACTTATCTCCATGATCCATCAAACAACATGTTGGGCTTAAGTGTCTGAGCAGGTGAGAGCAGCTAGTGAGAATGAGAACATGACTTACCAGGGCAAATTAGTAAGATTTCTCAAATTGTATTTTTTAATGATTCGTTTATTAATATATTTTTGTGTAAATGTGTGTGCACATGCTACATATTATATGGCTAAGAATATATATATTTGTATATATAGATATATGTCCTATATAATTCTACAGTGAGTTTATTTTCATTGCTATTCACTTCTTGATCTCTTATCAAAGCTATTACATATGTAGTGCTTATCACAAACTACCCTGTGAAGTAGTACTTTTGTTTCTCTCATTTCACAGATAAGGAAATTCAGCATGAACTTGCCCAGTATCACTCAGCTAGTAAATGATAGAACTAGGATTCAAATCCAGGCAGTTTGGTTCCTGAGTCTTAATATGACAATAAGTTTTTAAACAGCACACACTAAAAATCTTCCCCACACACCAGCCTCTGCCTGAATTCCTCAACCTCTGCGTCTCGTATCTTTCCATTACTGGATCCACATATGACCCCATCTGCAGCCCAGGTCTGTTCTGAGCCTTAATAATTTCAAAAAAATAAAAGATATTTTTAAGGTCATCTAAGACAAACTTCTAATCATGGTGGTTTAGACACAGTTGCAGAATTGAGACACAAATCTGTTCCATCCAAAAATTATCACTGCAAAGCTGCAGGTCTTCATTTCCTCTGTCATTTTGGTTTACACAATCCTTATTTTTCTAGTTTCCTAGTCAATGTCAGAGTCATCTTCTGGGAGCATTTTCCCAGTAAATGGCTGGGGCTTTGAAACCTGACTAGTTTTGATCAACTCTCTCTCCTTTGGAGTCCAGAGTATTACTCTACATGGTCCCATATTCTAGCCCACAGACTAGAAAAACATCTATGAATTCAGTTTTAGAACAAACACTGCTGCCTATCTGACTTCTAAATCTTGAATATTGTCTGGGAGATAGCAAAAAGGGCTATCAGTTAAAATTGTTGACTAATGGTGAACACTATTTTATTCAAGTCAAAAAACATACTGAAGCAAAGTAATTGATAAAATGACACTACAGCCCTGTCACCTAACAGCATTATATTGTGGTCTGTGCTTTGTGACATAGCATTTAAATACATTTTATTATAGGACTACTTTTGTCGTAAATAGCATTTCTCGAGCATCTTTTTGTTTTGTCATCGGGAATGAAAACTGTGAAGGTTATTTGTATTTCAGGCTAATCTGTTGTATGATTTTATTATTGAGATACAATTGACATACTAAAAAGTGACATACATTCACTTTTTAAAAGCATACAATTCAGTAGTTTTTAGAATATTAACAGAGTTGTTAAATCATCATCCCTATCTAGCTCCAGAGAATTTTCACTACTCCAAAAACAAATTTCCAAGTTTTGGTTTCTGGTCTCATATGAAAGGGGCTTGAAAGATGTCACTTTGTCCTAACAAGCAAAAACCTGAACAAACTGAAAAATCAACAACTCTTCTTAGATCTTTCAGAAAAGTGAGGTCAGAAGGAAAATCCGCTGCCCCCCAAATTAGAGAGGCAGACCAATATAAAAAAAATCATAATTCACCATAGCAGAAACCCCTAAGAAGAAACCTCCATTGGAACCAACCAGTGCCTGAGTATGAGACCTGAGTGGTTCCTACAATAGGGCAAGTGTGAGCATTAAAAACTCCCAGGGAAACCAGTCACAGGGAGATCCCCCCACTTTTGTGAGTTTTACCCCTAGGAGTTCAACTAAATTATCACAATGAATATTGGAGAAAAATTCCATGTGCTTCTGGCAGGGAGAGGAGAAAATAAACCAATGCTCTGAAACAGACCAAAGCATTCTGCTCTTCCTAACAGGTCTGCCCTCAAGAGACACTGTTTTACTATAGTGTAAGCTGTTACAGTTTTATCAGCACTTAAGTGACCTGGCAGAAGAGAAATATCCAATTCCTGACTCCTGTAGTCATCCTGTTTCACTTTGTGAGAGAGAAAACTGAGAAGCACTTCTGAAATTCCCAGTTCAAAGGCTTACTAAAAGACTGAGGACAAATCTTAGTTCTATAGAATGCTTTCCCATCCCCCATATCTTCCCACTACATTAATAAAGGCAAGTCTATTCCCCAGCACCTCATATCCAGCCATCAAGGAAAAATTACAAGGCATACTAAAAGGCAAAAAAAACACAGTTTGAGGAGACAGCAAGCATCAGAACCAGACTAAGATATGGTAGGGATATTGGAACTATCAGACCAATACTTTGAAACAACTATAATTAATATGCTAAGGGCTCAGATGGATAAAGTAGATAGCATGCAAGAACAGATGGACAAGGCAAGCAGACAGATGAAAATTCTAAGGATAAAAAATAAATGCTAGAGAGCAAAAACACTAACAGACATGAAGAATGCTTTTCATGCTCATTGGTAGAATGGACATGGCTGAGAAAGAGTATTGAGCTTGGACATATGGCATGGAAACACCTAACAGGAAAGCAAAGAGAAAGAAGATTTTGAAAAGAACAGATATCTAAAAACTGTGGGTCACCTATAAAAAGTATAACATAAGCAAAATGGGAATATGAGAAGAGAAAGAAAGAGAGTAAAGAACAGAAGAAATATTTGAAGCGATAACAATAAGGAATTTCTCAAATTAATAACAGACACCAAACCACAGACCCAGGAAGCTCAGAGAACACAAGATAAATATTTAAAAAGCTATATATAGGTATATCATTTCATATTTTAGAAAATCAAAGATAAACAAAACATTCTGAAAGAAGCCAGAGGAAAAAAATGTTACCTATAGAGGAGCAAAGATAAGAATTATATCTGACTTGTCAGAAACCATGTAAGCAAGAATAGAGTGGAGCAAAATATTTAAAATCTTGAGAAGAAAAAAAAACTTACCAAGCTAGAATTCTGTATCCTTTAAAATTATCCTTTAAAAGTGAATGAGAAATAAATACTTTCTCAGGCAAACAGAGAAATCATCAGAAATCAAAATAGGCCTGTTTTAACAAAAAAATGTTAAAAGGAGTTCTTTAGAGAGAAGGAAAATATTATAGGTGAGAAACTCAAATCTACATAAAGATGGGAAGAACATCAAAGAAAGAATAAGTTAGGGTAAAATAAAACTTTATTTTTTTTTGTATTCCCAATTGACCTAACAGATAACAGTTTGCTCAAAATAATAATAGAAAAAATTTATTTGATTATATATACATTTCTGTATATATACATATATGATATGTGCTTAAGTTTGCTTATATACAAGTAACATGAATGACAGCCATGATACAAGGGATGGGAGGAAATAATTTAAATTATTTTATTACAAGATACATTACCTGTGAAGTGGTGATATGGTTAAATCTCTGTTCTCACCCAAATCTCATGTTGAATTGTAATCCCCAGTGTTGGAGGTGGGGCTTGGTGGGAGGTGATTAGATTATGTGGGTGTATTTCTCATTAATGGTTTAGCACCATCCTCTTGGTGCTCTTCTTGTGATAGTGAGTGAGTTATTGCAAAATCTGTTGTTTGAAAGTGTGTAGCACTTCCCCCCACCCCCCAGAGTTCTGCTCCTGCCAGTAAGAAGTGCCTCACTCCCCCTTTGCCTTCTTCTATGAGTAAGAGCTTCCCAAGGCCTCCCCGTAAGCAGAAGCCAATATGCTTCCTGTACAGTGTACAAAACTGTGAGCCAATTGAACTTATTTTCTTTATAAGTTATGTAGTCTCAGATATTTCTTTATAGCAGTGCAATAATGAACTAATACAGAAAATTGGTACTGAGAAGTGGGGCATTGCTATAAAGATACCTGAAAATGTGGAAGCAGCTTTGGAATTGGGTAACAGGCAGAGGTTGTAAGACTGTGGAGGGCTCAGAAGAAGAAAGGAAGATGAAGGGAAATTTGAAACTTCCTAGAGACTTGTTAAATTGTGATCAAAATGCTGATAGTGATATAGACAGTGAAGTCCAGGCTGAGGAGGTCTCAGATGGAAATGAGGAACTTATTGGGAAGTGGAACAAAGCTCCCTTTGGTTATGCTTTAGCAAAGAACTTGTGCTTCTGTTCTAGGGATCTGTGAAACTTTAAACTTAAGAATAATGATTTAGGGTATCTGGCACAAGAAATTTCTAAGTAGCAAAGTATTTAAGATGTGGCCTGGCTGCTTCTAACAGCCTAAGCTCATATGCATGAGCAAAGAAATGACATGAAACTGGAACTTATATTTAAAGGGGAAGCAGAGTCTAAAAGTTTGGAAAATTTGCAGCTTAGTCATCTGGTAGAAAAGGAAAGCCCATTTTCAGAAGAGGAATTCAAGCAAGCTGCATAAATTTGCATAACTAAAAGGAAGGCAAGTGCTAATATGCAAGACAATAGGGAAAAGGCCTCTAAGACATTTCAGAGAGCTTCACAGTAGCCCCTCCCATCATAGACCCAGAGTCTTAGGAAGACAATGGTTTTGTGGGCCAGAGCCAGGACCCCACTGCCCTGCACCAACTCTAGACACTGCTTTCTGCATTCCAGCTGCTCCAGCTCCAGCTGTGGCTCAAAGGGGCCCACATATAGCTTGGACCACTTCTTCAGAAGATGTAAGCCATAAGTCTTGGCTGCTTTCATGTGGCATTAAGCCTGCAGGTGTGCAAAATGTAAGAAGAGTTGAGGCTTGGAAGCCTCTACCTAGATTTGAGAGGATGGATGGAAATGCCTGGATGTCCAAGCAGAAGCCTGCTGCAGGGGCAGAGCCCTCATGGAGAACCTCTATTAGTGCAGTCCAGAGGGGAAATGTGGGGTTGGAGCCCCTACACAGAGTCCCCACTGGGGCACTGCCTAGTGGACCTGTGAGAAAGAGGCCACTATTCTCCAGATCCCAGAATGGTAGATCCCCCAGCAGCTTGCACCCTGTGCCTGGAAAAACTGCAGACACTCAACATCAGTCTTTGAGAGCAGCCACTGGGACTGGATCCGGCAAAGACACAGGGGCAGAGCTGCCCAAGGCCTTGGGAGCCCCCTCTTTGCATCAATATGCCCTAGATGTGAGACATAGAGTCAAAAGGGATTATTTTGGAGCTTTAATATTTAATAAATGTTCTGCTGGGTTTTGGACTTGCTGGGGGCCTATAGCCCCTTTCTTTTGGCTAATTTCTCCCTTTTGGAATGGCAATGTATACCCAATGCCTATAACCCCATCATATGTTGGATGTAGCTAACTTGTTTTTGATTTTACAGGCTCATAGGTGGAAGGAACTAACCTTGCCTTAGATGAGACTTTGGACTTTGGACTTTTGAGTTAATGCTAGAATAAGTCAAGACTTTGAGGGACTGTTGGGAAGGCATGACTGTATTTTGCAATGTGAGAAGGACGTGAGATTTTGGAGGTGCTAGGGGTGGAATCACATGGTTTTAATCTGTGTCTCCACTCAAATCTCATTTTGAATTGTAATCCACAGTGTTGGAGGTGGGGCCTGGGAGGAGATGATTGGATCATGTGGGTGCCGTTCTCATTAATGGTTTAGCACCACCCTCTTGGTGCTCTTCTTGTGATAGTGAATGAGTTATTAGAAGATCTGGTTGTTTAAAAGTGTGGAGCACTTTTCCCCCACAAGTCCTGCTCTTGCCATGTAAGAAGTGCATCACTCCCCTTTTGCCTCCTGCCATGTGTAAAAGCCTCCTGAGGCTTCCCCAGAAGCAGAAGCCATTATGCTTCCTGTACAATGTACAAAACTGTGACCCAATTAAACCTCTTTTCTTTATAAATTACCTAGTCTTGGATATTTCTTTATAGCAATGCAGGAATGGACTAATACAAGTGATATAGTGTTTCTGAAAGTGGGCTTAGATTAGTTGTAAATGTGTATTACAAACTCTAGAAAAAATACTATAATAGTAAAAAAAACTACAATACTAAAAACAGTTTTAAAAACCCACTAAAAAAATTAAAACATCATAACTGACATACTGAGAAAGGATAAAATGGTATTATGCGAAATGAATAATTAAAACCACGAAGGCAAATAAAAGTGGAAAAAATTGGAACAAAGAATAAGGGCAACAAGCTGAAAATGGTAGCAATTATGACAAATATTAATCCAACAATATCAAGAATGACTTTGAACATCAATGATCTAAATGCACCAGTTAAAATATGGAGATTGTTAGAGTGGGCAAAAAACAAGATCCAACTATTTGTTGTCTACAAGAAACCATTTTAAATATAAAGATGCATAGATGAAAAGTACATAGATAGAGAATGATATACAATGCTAATACTAATCAAAGTAAAGCAGGAGTAGCTATGATAATTTCAGACAGAACAGAATTCAAAGGAAGGAAAGTTATCAGACATAAAATGGGCCATTATATAATGATAAATGTCAGTTCTCCAAGAAGACATAAAAACATTAACATTTAAATGACTAACAAAAGAGTAGCATAATATGTGAGGTAAAAACTGATTTAACTACAAGGAGAAATAGATGAATCCACTATTATAGTTGAAGATTTCAACATCCCTTGATTAGAAATGGACAGATACAGCAGGCAAAAATTCAGTAAAGGCATAGTTGAACTCAACAATACCATCAATCAACTGGGTATAATTGAATATCAATTAATGTAATTTATCACATCAACAGGCTAAAAAAATCACATGATCATGTTAATGGATGCAGAAAAAACATTTGAAAAAATATACCATCCATTTATAATAAAAACTCTCAGCAAAGCCAACTAATAGAGGAATAGAAAACCAGATACCACATGTTCTCACTTACAAGTGGAAGCTAAACATTGAATACACATAGACACAAAGATGGGAACAACAGACACTGGGAACTACTTGATGGGGGAGGGTGGGAAGGAGGCATGAGTTGGAAGGCTACTTATGCTACATTCGCTACCTAGGTGATGGGATCATTCATACATCAAGCATCAGTGACATGAAATTTACCCATGTAACAAACCTGCACATGTACTCCCTGAACCTAAAATAAAAGTAAAAAAAGCGAAGAGAGAATGAGAAGAGAAGCCACAGACCTAGGAGAAAATATTTTCAAAAGACATATCTGGTTCTAGATCCTTGAGGAATTGCCATACTGTCTTCTATAATGGTTGAACTAATTTACATTCCCACCAACAGAGTAAAAGTGTTTCTATTTCTCTACAGTCTCACCAGGATCTGTTGATTCTTGACTTTTTAATAATTGCCATTCTGATTGGCATGAGGTGGTATCTCATTGTGGTTTTGATTTGCATTTCTCTAATGATCAGTGATGTTGAGCTTTTTTTCATGTGTTTGTTGGCTGCATAAATGTCTTCTTTTGAGAAGTTCCTGTTCATGTTCTTTGCCCACTTTGAAATACCATTTGACCCAGCAATCCCATTACTGGGTATATACCCAAAGGAATGTAAATCATTCTATTATAAAGATACAAGCACATGTATGTTTATTGCAACACTATTCACAATAGCATAGACATGGAATCAACGCAAATGCCCATCAATCATAGCCTGAATAAAGAAAATGTGGTACACACATACCATGGAATACTACATAGCCATAAAGAGGAATGAGATCATGTCCTTTGCAGGGACATGGATGGAGCTGGAAGCCATTATCCTCAGCAAACTAACACAGGAACAAAAATCCAAACACTGTATCTTCTCACTCATAAGTGGGAGCTGAACAATGAGAACACATGGACACAGGGAGGGGAACAACACACACTAGGGCCTGCTGGCAGGGGGTCAGGGGAGGAAGAGAATCAGGATAAATGGCTAATACATGTTGGGCTTAATACCTAGGTGATGGGTTGACAGGTGCAGCAAACCACCATGGCACATGTTTACCTATGTAACAAACCCGCACATTCTGCACGTGGATTCCAGGACTTAAAATAAATTTTTTTAAAAAGACATATCTGATAAGAGGCTGTAATCAAAAATATATAAAGAAATTTGAAAACTCAACAACAAGAAAAGTAATAACACAATGTAAAATGTATAAAATACTTGAACAGATGTTTCACCAAAAAAGTTGCACAGAAGTTAAATAAGCATATGAAAAGTTGCTCAATATCATATGTCATTAGAGAATTGAAAGTTAAAATAACAAAGAGATACTACCACATATCATTAGAATGGCCAAAAGACTAACAACACCAAATGCTGGCAAGGATGGGGGGCAACAGGAACTCTCATTCATTTCTAGTGGGAATTCACAAGGGTACAATCACATTGGAAGATAGTTTGGAAATTCTTATAATACTGAACATACTCTTACCATATGATCCAAAAATCACACTCCTTGGTATTTACCCAAATGAGTTAAAAACTTATGTCTACACAAAGCTTGCACATGGATGTTTATAGCAGCTTTACTCCTACTTGCCAAAACTTGGAAGCAACCATGATGTTCTTCAGAAGGTGAATGGATAAACAGTGATATATCTATGTCAATAGATATATTATTTAGTGCTATATTATTTAGTGCTATATTATTTAGTGATATAGATATAGTGATACCTATATCAATAGAATATTATTTAGTGCTAAAAAGAAATGAACTATCAAACCATTGAAAGATGTGAAGAAACCTTAAATGCATTTTACTAAATGAAAGAAGCCAATCTGAAAAAGCTTTATACTGTATGATTCCAACTATATGACATTGTGAAGAAAGCAAAATAATGGCAACTGGAAAAAATTCAGTGTTTTCCAGTGGCAAAGGGAATGAGGGACAAATAGACAGAGTGCAGAGTATTTTTAGGGCAGTGAAACTACTCTGTAAGATACTATGATGGTGGATACATGTCATTATACATTTGTCAAGACTCATAGAATGTACAACACCAAGAGTGAACTGTGATGTATACTATGGACTTTGGGTGATAATGATATGTTAATGTAGTTTCACCAATTGTAACAAATGTTCCACTCTGGTGTGGGATTTTCATAGTGGTAGAACTGTGTGTATGGGGGTGGCAAGGGGTAAATGGGAAATTTCTGTACTTTGCACTTCATTTTGCTGTGAACCTAAACCTGCACTAAAAAATAGTCTAGGCCAGGTGTGGTGGCTCACGCCTGTACTCCCAGCACTTTGGGAGGTTGGGACAGGAGGATAGCTTGAAGCCAGGAGTTCAGAACAGCCAGGGCAATACAGTGAGATCCTATTTCTACAAAAAATAAAAAAATAAAAAACAGTAAAATAAGTAAAAAAAAAAAATCTATTCACAAAAACCAACAAACAATAATATATCCACTAGCAATGGCT
The DNA here is from genome assembly GCF_028858775.2 of Pan troglodytes. NCBI lineage: Eukaryota > Metazoa > Chordata > Mammalia > Primates > Hominidae > Pan > Pan troglodytes. Next base: position 165,024,329 of record NC_072401.2, on the reverse strand, counting down.
TCTGATTCTTTTTCCCCTCCACCCCCTGGCAACCACTAGTCCTATTTTTGTCTCTATGCATTTGCCTATTCTAGACATTTCCTATAAATGGAATAATATAATATGTGATCTTTTGTAACTTACCTCACTTTGCGTAGCATAATATTCACAAGGTTCATCCATGTGGTAACATATATCAATATATCATTCCTTTTTTATTACAAATAATATTTCTATGTATGGATGCACCATATTTTGTTTAACCTTTCATATGTTGATGGACATTTGGATTGTTGCCACTTTGTCAGCTATTATGAATAATGGTGCTATGAACCTTCTTGCATACTTTTTTTTGTGGACATATGTTTTCCTTTCTCTTGGATATATACCTAGAAGTGAAATTGCCAGGTTGTCTGCTAACTCTATGTTTAGATTTTTGAAGAACTGCCAAACCATTTTACAAAGCAGCTGCACATTTTACATTCCTACCAGCAATGCATGAGGGTTCCAATTTCTCCACTATTGTCTGTCATTTTGATTATGCTCATCCTTGTGGGTGTGAAGTGCTTATCACCTCAGCATGATGTTAATTTTCATCTCCCTAGTGACTAATGTCATTGAGCATAGTTTCACATGCTTAATGAACATTTGTATATCTTCTTTGGGGAAACATCTATTAAAGTCCTTTGCCCATTTTCAATAGGGTTTTTTTTTTTGATATTTTTGAGTTCTAAGAGTTCTTTATATATTTTGGATAATAGTCTTTTATTAGACGTATGCTTTGCACATATTTTCTCTTATTCTTTGGGTTGCCTTTTATAATTTAATTTTGAAATATAAGTTCCTAGGAGGAAAACTTACATAAGAGGCATTTAATTATCATAAAAAATGAATTTTATTTTCACAATGATTTCTACAGGGGAGAAAAAGGTACAGAAGGCCAGAAAACTACTAAAATTTGAGCACCTACTATATGCCGAAAATTTCATGTATGTCATCTCATTTGATCCTCATGAAACATCTGTAAAGTCACTTCTCTATCCTAATTTCACAGATAAGGAAACAGCTTTGGACAGATTAAACAGCATTCCAAACTCACCGAGTTCATAAATAGCAAAGCAGGAATTGAATTGCATGTGTTTGACTCTAAGTCTTGTGCCACTTCTAGTGTACCAGATTTCCTCTCTTATTTTCTAAACTTCCCTAAACTTGGTCAAAAGAAAATTAATAAGAAATTCTGTGCAATGCTTCAATGCTTCCAGTGAAAGCTGCTGTATTAATGCCTCATATGCATTTACTGGGCAAGCACTAAATACTCCCTGGAGACAATGTCACAGATCTACAGACTTGTATCCATGTTAGATTTTGCATTTGCATTTTACACTCCTAAAGGAAACAGAAGAGAAGCATTTGTTGATTTAAATCATGTCTTTTGAAAATTGCAGTAAAATATGTATCTGACTTAAGTTATCTTGCCAGATGCTTTTATTTCTACATTATCTCATAATATTCCAAATAAGAAGTGATAAGATTGGAACCTAGGTCCATGTGACTGCAAATTCCATGGATTTTTCTTCTATACCGCTACATCAGTGAGCAATTGAATGACATCATACAGTTGATTTATTTTTGTCTATGTTCCACATAAACAAAACTACTAGTGAAAAAAAAATGAGTAAAGGCAATCATGCAAAATATTTTGCTTTGTCCAAATGACAAAATAAAGAAGAAGAAAAGTGCGTTTTATAACTAAATATTTCTGTTGTTTTGGCATAACATCACCTTTGTGCCCCCAACCCCACCTCCTTTATTTTATTTTTATCTTGAGCCCTAATATTTTATAGCTCTTCAAAAGATTGATGAAATAAGTAAGTTTCTCTAGTTCCACTCGTTTTGTTGTACTGCTTATTTCCCTTAGGAAGACAAGTTTGGAGATTGTTGTATCTATCCTATGCATGCATTTCCCCTAGTTATATAAAATAAACTTTAATAATAATAGCTGGCAATTTTGCAGCACATATGTGGTAGATGCCTTTCTAATTTGTATCTGATTTTCACTTCAAGTTTGCATTACGGTACTTGTTAAAGCCCAGAGAGGTTAAGTTAGTTAACCAAGGCCACAGGCTGGCAAAGTAGTAGAATTCAATCCAGATCTGTCCAGCCTCAAAGTCCAGGGTCTCTTTGCCATACAACGCACACTATCCTTTATGGGGACTGAGTTCATCCAAGGGCCTAACAGATGGCAGGGGACAAACAGAAATATGGTAGAGGCAGGTTCTACATCCTCTCTGCTGTTGGTTTTAAGCACTGACAACAAGGGCACCCATTACAGGCACAGTGTTTTGATATTTTGACTCTAAAATTATATCAAAATCTTTCATAGTAGTTATTATTTTCTCAACACAAAAGCATATTTAGATTTTGCAGACACATGGGGATGTGCATAAAATGTAGTCTTTGCCTTCAAGGAGTGATTGTAATTGGAGAGAAAGGATAGACAATGTTTGTTATGCACATCTGTAGGCTTCAGCACCCTCATTTGCGAAATTAGGAAATTAAACTAAACGACATCTAAGATAGATATCAGCTCCAAAATTTTGTAATTTGTAAGATTAATGGGTTAACAGAAAAGGGAGATCTGGTCAGGGACTCTATCCGGATAAAATACGTCTTTTATTAGACATATGCTTTGCACACATTTTCTCTTGTTCTTTGGGTTGCCTTTTATAATTTAATTTTAAAATATAAGTTCCTAGGAGGAAAACTTACATAAGAGGCATTTAATTATCATAAAAAATGAATTTTATTTTCACAATGATTTCTACAGGGGAGAAAAAGGTACAGAAGGCCAGAAAACTACTAAAATTTGAGCACCTACTATATGCCGAAAATTTCATGTATGTCATCTCATTTGATCCTCATGAAACATCTGTAAAGTCACTTCTCTATCCTAATTTCACAGATAAGGAAACAGCTTTGGACAGATTAAACAGCATTCCAAACTTCATTCCAGATGTTCTACTTACAACAAATCATGTAAGAGAAAGTGTCCTGAAAAATAAAGACAAAGGCTGGGTGTGGTGGCTTACACCTGTAATCCCAGCACTTTAGAAGGCTGAGGCAGGCGGATCACTTGAGGTCTGGAGTTTGAGACCAGCCTGGACAACATGGTGAAAGCTCGTATCTACTAAAAATACAAAAATTAGCCAGGCGTGGTAACACACACCTGTAATCCCAGCTACTCGTGAGGCTGAGGCACAACAATCACTTGAACCCAGGAGGCAGAAGTTGCAGTGAGCCTAGATCGCACCACTGCATTCCAGCCTGGGTCACAGAGCAAGACTCTGTCTCAAAAATCAATAAATAATAAACATATAAAGGCGTGGTATAGCAAAATAAGAAGAACTCTGTGACTTATACAAGGACAGACTGGGGAAAATGGAGGTGAAATTGTGGTCAAAGAGAACCAAGTCTGGCTGAACATATGTAAGACTGAGGCAGGCTGGAAGGAGCGGAGGGTTTGGAGGAGCTGCCTAGGAAAGTGCACCTAATTTTCAAAATGGACAATATATTTAAAGGTCATATAAAGGACATTTTGCAACTGGAAAGAGAACATGATGTTTATAAATGTAGATGGATATGAATGAAGTAGAGGAAAGCAAATTAGCCAAACAGACTCTATATGCAAGGTGAAATTCACATTCAATGATTATACTATGCATGGAATCATAGAGACCAGGAGTTTGTGGTGAGGTAGAAGGAAATAGAAAACATGGCAGTTAGTAAGACAGTTAGTAAAATGAAGACAGTGATCTGTCTTTCCTATAATAGGTTGGAAATTAGAAAATACCCAATTGGAAAGTAGACAAAGAAATCCCTTGACATCAAGTGAATAGTTAAAAAAAAAAAAAAACTATTTCATAGAGGGTATATGAATAGCTACCAATTGAGAATTTAAAACCTCAAAACATGTCATATGTATACAGTGTTATTATTTTATAGGTAAGAAAGATGCAGCTCAAAGAGATTACATAGAATCCCCAAAGTCTCACTTATTAATCTGCAGAAGTTGAATTTAATCCCACATCTGGGTGACTCCAAAGCATGTCTACTTAAAAACTAGAGTATTACACTTTCCAATGACAGCCAAATGGAATTTTTAAAATTGCATCCGTAGCTTTCTGCTTGAGCACATCCATAATACTAGTCTATTTTTTAAATAATCAATCTCAAGATACTGTGGTTAGCCTATATTTAACACTAAATAAAGAACACAAAATACTTTTGGAAAAAAGTGGAAGTTTTTCTGCAAATTTTTTATGTATTTCTTTAGGGGAAAACATGTACCTAATATGATTAAGCACTGTATAAAAACTTTAAAAAGTCACATCTTGAGAGAAAATACAAATTATAATTAAATAGCCATGCTAATACTCCAAATATCTCATTATTACTAGAATGTCTGCACCTAAGTCAGCCAGATACAGGGTGAAAATAAAATAAGCTAATATATTGGAAGCTAGAATATAGTTAAGTCCTACTCAAATATTTTCCCTTTGAGGAAATCAGAAACTTTGTGCTTTGAAAATATTTCAATTGTTCCTGGCTTCCAAGGCATCTTAACACTTCTAACTTTATACTTCTAGAGAAATTCTTTTATTTCCTTTTCATGCTTCCTGTGGCTTGGACATAATGTTCTCTTTCCAGCCAGATTTGCTGGGTTTCTGAACAGTTTAACACAGTATTCTTGGCTGGAGGGTCGGTAAGGGAAAAACAGCAAAGTATGAAGTTAAGAATTCTCATCCCATCTTTATTTAGTAGAATATGTTCATCTCACTCTCAGTTTGTATGAGAGAAGAATGGATTACAGCAAGAGGTAGTATCAGTTCAGGTTCATTCAACTGACATTTAAGGTGTAAACCAGCTGGTGCCAAGTTCTGCGGAAGATGATGGCAGTAAAATGAGACTGACCTTACTTTGGACAGACACTAAATTCAATGGGGAAAATATACAGAAATATATCATTTCGCATGTAGCATATGGTGAACATAACCCTAAATGTATATTCACAGCATTCTCAGAGGTTCTTAGCTCAGACAGGACTGAAGGAAGCTTCTTGAAAACACCTGAACCAAACCTCGAAAACAAGGTAGAATTACAATTACTTGACAGAAAAAATTATAGAGAACCTTAATCTGTCCAGTTCATATAACATACAACAAAATTATTAGAGTTTTTTGCTTGTTTTTTGCTTGCCTATGTTATACACAATTTATGCATTCACATCAAAAGTTATTTTTAAACACAATAAAACTAGAAACATTTAGCTAAGGAAGGAACTAACATTAATCAAAGATAAGTATAAACAAAATGTTGGCTACTATTCATAGTGCTAGAAAAATAATTACCACATTTAAGAATCATGCTTTTTTTTTTAGCTTTTTGGTTCTAAGTTCAGTTATTTAAGGACTGTTTCTTCCTTGAATACAGCTATTGGCACATGAATAACACCTAGGCCAGTGCTGGAAACTCCAGTTTAATATATTTAGGTTGATTGAGGAAGATGTATTATTATGGGTGTCTGTTGTGTAAGTTAGATATTTGAAGGTGAGGTACATGTGATACCCAAGTACACTTTCATTTTCTTCAAGCAGAAATTCTTTTTTATTCAAACAATCAGACTTGAAAACAGACGCCAGTTTATTAGTCAGAATGAAGAGGCTCTCTTGGGGATCTGTGTGAGTACGAAGCAGGTTATTTTTTCTAATAATCTTGACTTGCACCCAGCTTTGCTCAACAAGTCTTTTCCATTCCAATTTGCTGTCCAAGCCACTTTGTTTGCTAAGTAATAACCAAGTAAACTAGGTGAAGTTCAAGTGGGCAGACACTATAAGTTAGTTGCACTGGGGCGACCAATAGAATGGTTGACTTGATATTAGGGCTAAAGGAATATCATGGCCTGGCTCAGTGGCTCACACCTGTAATCTCAGCACTTTGGGAGGCCCAAGACAAGCAGATCACTTGAGCCCAGGAGTTCAAGACCAGCCTGGGCAACATGGTGAAACCCATCTCTACAAAAAATAAAAATAAAAATAAAAATAAATTGGCTGTGCATGGTAGCATGCACCTGTAGTCTTAGCTACTCAGAAGGCTGAGGTGGGAGGATCTCTTGAGCCTGGGAGGTGAAGGTTGCAGTGAGGTAAGATCATGCCACTGCACTCCAACCTGGATGACAGAGTGAGATCCTGTCTCGAAAGAAAAGAAAAGAAAAGAAAAGAAAAGAAAACAAGAGAAGTGAAGAGAAGAGAAGAGAAAAGGAAAGGAAAGGAAAGGAAAGGAAAGGAAAGGAAAGGAAAGGAAAGGAAAGGAAAGGAAAGGAAAAGAAAGGAAAGGAAAGGAAAGGAACAGAGCATGCCCATATCTCCCACTGCCATTTATATTACCTGATAAATGGCCACACTGATAAGAAGATGGTGCCTCAGAAGGCGCACAGGACACCATTTTCAGTTTCTATTAGAAACTGACGCTAAGTCCCTGAAAGTTTGCACTCATTCCTTGTACTAAGGAATTCACTATCTCTTGTTCCCAGGTCTTCCTTGACCTGATAGCTCTTTAGAGGAAAATAACTTATATTTAAATAATATTTTGCAATTCATTAACTGCTTCCATATAGTTTGCTTTATTTTGATATTTTTGGCCGCTCTTTGTACTAAGTAATTATTAGCTCAATTTTACAGGCCAGAAAACCCAGATTAAAGGAGAATGAGAAATAAGATTTAGTGATGCCTGCTAGTCTTCATAAACCCTGTCAGGTAGGTGTCATTCATCCCTATTTTACAGTTGAGAAAACTAAATGTTTCTGTAACATCTTCAAAGTCATAAACTAATGTATGGTAGATTTGACACTTAAAATTAACATTGTCAGAAAGTTACTCTTTGGAGTAATTATCAACAAGAATAATGATTAGAATTACCTATGGAGCTTTCTCAAAATACACATCTATCCTGTATCTTATACTTCTTTGAGACTAGTAAAACATTTGAACTTTGAAAGCCTCCTCAATTTATTCTAATATGCACCCCTGGTTAAGATACTCTGCTTCCTCATTTGCTTCTTTATTACATATTATCTTCTCAAACTAGAGTTGGATCATCAAGAATCATGTACCATCTTTTAAAAACGAATCATTGGCCAGGTGCGGTGGCTCATGCTTGTAACCCCAGCACTTTGGGAGGCCGAGGCAGGTGGATCACGAGGTCAAGAGATTGAGACCATCCTGGCCAACATGGTGAAACCCCGTCTCTAATAAAAATACAAAAATTAGCTGGGTGCGGTGGCCCGCGCCTGTAGTCCCAGCTACTCCTGACGCTGAGGCAGGAGAATCGCTTGAATCCAGGAGGCAGAGGTTGCAGTGAGCCGAGCCCGCACCACTGCACTCCAGCCTGGCAACAGAGCGAGACACCATCTCAAAAAAAAAAAAAAAAAAAAAAGAATTCTTGGTTTACATGGATTCTGATCATCAAGTTGATCATTAACAATTATGAAACTTACCAAAGAGATATCTAGTTTTTTACTATCTTATAATACCCTCAATATGTTGTAATATTATAATCACTTGAAACATCTTAAGCACAGATAAAGTTATTACAATTAAAACATTGGTGCTGAAATAAATAAACACACAGACAAATACACCAGTGGAACAAAAGAGAGAGCCCAGAAATAGCCACGTTTTTATTAAATTAGTATATTTGACTATATACAATGAGCACCATATTTGATATCATTATTGTCATTGCTATTATTATTATTGCCATTACTGTTATGGGAGAGGTTACTCTACAGAAAAATGAATGAGGGATGGTCTTCTCACTATAGTTAATGATATGAAAAAGTGATTCTAGATTTAAGAAAGAAAAAAATTATCTCTAGCCTTAGACCATATAAAAACAGTAGCTCCAAGTGGGATGTAAACTTACATGTAAAAGATAAAATTAGAACGATTTTAGAAGATACTATAGAAGACTATCATCATAACCTTGGGGTTAGGAAAATATTTCTTAAATGAGACACAAAAAAAGCACATTTAAGAAATAAATTATTAAATTTGACTACATTAAAATAAGAACTCCTTTATCAAAAGACATCATCAATAGAGTAAAAATACAAGTCACAGAATTGAAAAAAAGTTTGTTAAATAAATAACAAAGGACTAGTACAGAGACTTTAGAACAAACAATAAGAAAAAGGAAGAAAATCCAGTAGAAAAATTGACAAAATATTTGAACAGGAACTTCAGAAGAAAGGAAATTCAAATGGTTGTGAAACATATAAGAGGTGTTTAACATTATTAGTAATCAGGAAAAGGCACATTAAAACTGCAATATGACACCCTTACAGAGCCATAAGACTGAGAAAGATGGGAACAGTATGAGTTGCATACACTGCTAGTAGGAGTGTAAATTGGTACAGCCATTTTGGAAAACAGTTTGGAATTAGCTAGTAAAACTGAAGATATGCATGTCTTATCATCCTACAATTTCAAACCCTGGAATAAAACTCATACAGTCTCCTCCTATGTGGATCAGAATATACGACATGCAAAAGAATGTCTATAGCATCATTTCTTCTAATTATCCCGAACTGGAAACAATCCAAATGTCCAAAGACAGTAGAATGGTTAAGTCATATCATGTATTCATAGATTGGAACTTTTATAGCAATAAAATAAAATAAACCGTGGCCGTATTCTGCAATCTTCCAATATGACATTGAATAAATGAAACCAGAACATATAATAATACATTTTGCATGTATCCAAATTAATTTTTTTGCTTTTTTGTTTTTTGTTTGTTTGTTTGTTTGTTTTGAGACGGAATCTCGCTCTGTCGCCCAGGCTGGAGTGCAGTGGCGCGATCTCAGCTCACTGCAAGCTCCGCCTCCTGGGTTCACACCATTCTCCTGCCTCAGCCTCCGGAGTAGCTGGGACTACAGGCGCCCGCCACCACGCCCGGCTAATTTTTTTGTATTTTTAGTAAAGACGGGGTTTCACCGTGTTAGCCAGGATGGTCTCGATCTCCTGACCTTTTGATCCGCCCGCCTCAGCCTCCCAAAGTGCTGGGATAACAGGCCTGAGCCACCGCACCCGGCCCAAATTAATTTTTTTAAATGCAAAATTAAACTACATTACTAGGGATGTGCACATAGTTGGGAAACTATAGAGAAAATGGTTGCCGTAAAAGCAAGGCAATTGCTGTCTCAAGTGGGAAGGAAGGAGGAATAGAATCTGGAAGAGACACACAGTGATATAGAAAACCTCTATGAATGTAGCAATATTTTATTTCTCATATTGGGTGTTCTCTTTATACTTTTCATTGTATTCTTCAACCATGCTTTATACTTTTTTTGTATTTGTGTTATATCTCACAATACTGAACAGGTTTTAAAAAGTCTGCTTAAGCAGAAAACCTCCTGTGAAATGTTTATTACTATCAAATTTGAGTATAGTAAATATTTAGTGTTAAGAAATAACAAGGATAAATGGGATAAATGAAATAAGTTCGGTCTACTGCTGAAATGGTATACATATATATATTATATATTATATATATATATATAATTGTTAGTACGCATCAAATGTGTTTGTGTGTTTTTTCATTTTCATGTGGTGTGGAGCAGTTGGTGATTCTGGAGCTGCTTTACAAATTATAATAAGACATCCCATATGATAATCTCTAGAAATCAGAGAATAACAATACAGCTTTGCTCTTGGTAACACTAACACTGAAGTGCCTGCAGGCAGGGCATGGTGACTGAGATTTTAATTAATCAGTATGTTTATTTTAGTATGAATTACACTCCCACCACTTCCTGTGTTCAGAGTTTATTATTAATATTTCTATGGATGACATATCTTCCTTTCCAAGACCTTGCTGCTTTCTTTTTTTATTGACTTGGGTAGCTAGGGGGTTGTTTATTTAGCTCTGGCTGATTCTTACATGAATCTTTTCACAAGAAGAGCCTGATGAAAGGATAAACCAATGGATCCTTATTAAAATATGAAAAACAAAACTATGGACAGCATGGCTACAGATTTGGTCATAAAACCAAGAGCACGCTATGTCAGGACTAAAACATATTGACACATTAAATAAGAACATTATGAATGAGCACACAGAAAATAGAGCTATCACAACAATGTAAATGGAAACTAGCCCCTTATCTTATTTGACACTTACAGAACCCTTCACCCTTCACCATCTAGGGAAATAGGACAGAACAGAATAACAAATAAAGGTGTTCCTTCTAGCACCTCTAGATTTTTCGTTTTCACCAGGAGTTGCATCTTTTTATTCTGATTAGTGGGTCGTGGTCCAACCAAACCAAACAAAAAATGACAACTTTCCTGAAATGAGAGTAGTTTTTAGCTCTTTCATCATATGCAATAAAAGCTAACATCCATTTATCCCTTAACATCTGAAAGTGACTTACCTATATTATTCTTCAATCCTCACAAAATTTTATAAAATTGTTATTCTGCTTTCCCATTTTAAAGAAGAAGAAACTGAGGTGTAGAGAAGCTGAGTATTTTGCATACAGCAAACTGGTACTTGTGGAAGAGTCAAAATTCAACCCCAGGAGTCTGATTCCAGAGGCCACACTTAACCCACTACATCATATAAGATGACATATGTCCTCCCATCAGCTAAGGGACCCAAGAGATTCTATAGAATTTCCTGACACTTCTGGAAATGCTGTGAATGCTGTGCTTTGACGATAATCTCTAGAATAATGCCTGGACAGCATCCTTAAAAGCCTGAAGAAATTATAGTAGATTTTAGAAACATATGATTTATTCCCAGAAATCTTATCCATAGAGCCTTTGCCGTAGCTAGAAAAGGATCAGAAATGTTTCTAAAATTCTGCATCTTAACATAATCTTATAAGTGATGTCTCTCTCGGTTCCCAAAGGCAATATACCCATGTCCCTTTGCCACTGCATTTTTCTCATTATACTCCTGTTTATTTATGTTTCTTTCATCTCTTCTAGATTTTGAGAACCAATAAAACCAGGAATTTTGAATATTCATATGCCCAGTACTTTCACAAGGCCTGGAATATAGCAGTTACAATATATCATTCTGGAATGCAGGATTAAGCAATCCCATAATAGCATTGATATGGTTTTGCTGTGTCCCCACCCAAATCTCATCTTGATATGTATAGTAGTTCCCATAATCCCCACGTGTTATGGGAGGAACCTGGTGAGAGGTAATTTAATCCTGGGGGCAGTTCCCTTCATGCTGTTCTCATGATAGTGAGTGAGTTCTCATGAACTCTGATGGTTTTATAAGGGGCTTTCCCCCTTTTTCTCGGCTCTTCTTTGTCCTGCCGCCCCATGAAGAAGGACGTGTTTGCTTCCCCTTCACCCATGACTGTAAGTTTCCTGAGGCCTCTTTAGCCCTGCAGAACTGAGTCAATTAAACCTCTTTCCTTTATAAATTACCCAGTCTTGAGTGTGTCTTTATTAGCAGCATAAAAATAGACCAATACAGCACTTAATATTTATTGCATCTACTCTGTGTTAGGTGTCATAGAAGATATTTTGTATGTATTATCTTATTTATTCTTCACAAGAGCTTAATGAGGTTAAAAATTCTTATTAGGCTTATCTTTAAGTGTATAATTAAATGCTTAGGTTATATCCAAATAGCTTGCTCATGGTCATTGCAGGTAGTTATAATGAAGACAAAATCCAAATTCAGAGCCATCTGGCTCCAGAGTCTGCCGTCTCAAACACTACACTGCTCTGTTTTCCTGTCTTAAAATTCATCACTTTTGTTAGAAAAAATTAGTCAGATTCAAATGGTAGGTTTTTGTATGACTTGATGATAAACGGCACTGTTTAGACTGGTATGCATAAATATTCCTCTTGAAATCTTTTTAATTTCCTGGATGGATGATTCCTTAAGAGTCAGAACTGACTGGCATAGTGGCTTCATGCCTGTAATCCCAGCACTTTGGGAGGCTGAGGCGGGCAGATCACGAGGTCAGGAGTTCGAGACCAGCCTGGCCAATATGGTGAAACCCCATCTTTACTAAAATTACAAAAATTAGCCGGGCATGGTGGCGTGCACCTTCAGTCCCAGCTACTTGGGAGGCTGAGGCAGAAGAATCTCTTGAACCCGGGAGGTGGAGGTTGCAGTGAGCCAAGATCGCACCATTGCACTCCAGCCTGGGCAACAGAGCAAGGCTTCATCTAAAAAAAGAAAAAGAGTAAGACCCTTCAACCTCATTATAATCCTGTTTCATAACTGCATACATGGAAGAATTAATAGTGTTTGCTCTTTCTGGGGTATAAAAACTGAATAATTGAATAGTGAAAGCAAGTTTCTACTGACTGTGTATTAGATATTAAAATATAGTGGCAATTGGGTTGTAGAGAGCACAAATTATTCCTATGAAATACAGTTACTGCATTTCTAATAGTTCTAATTACCATCAAATATAAGCCCTATATACTTAAGAAAAGAGAAAATAATGTTAAAGAGCACTCCAGTTTGAGGAAAAATGAAAATGATTCCCATTAACTATTCTGGAAGGTTGTAAATATTATATAGACACTGTAGGTCTGATTCTATGTAAGATTAGCTATTTTTATTAAAGGTAGTTTTTTTTCCATACAGTATATTTCTGCACTTTGTTTTTAATAAGAAATTTAAGAAGCATTACCAGAGCCATGGGAACAATTTCACACTTTAAGCAAGAGCTTAGAGAAAACATCAAACTATGTATTTGAAATAGATATAAAAAAGAAACCATTTGTTCTGGCATTTTTCCAAAACTTGGTCACAATAATTTGAATTTTTAAGCAATATAAAATTGTTCTCTCTAAAGTGATGAAATTCAAAATAAGTCCAAAGAAAATGCTCACAAAGATTTGCTTCTCCATAGCAATTCATGGATTCTGAGGTTAAATTATTCCTGAAAATAAAACAAATGAAACTGTGATACTAGCAACCCATCAGGCCAAGTTTCAGCAATAGATGCTATTGTTTCTTTTTCTTCCATTCTTTCTTATACTTCCTACTCAAACCCTTGCACAAGAAAAACATAAGAAAGTTAAACAGTCCTCAGAAAATAATGCATTTCAGAAGGCAAAAAAATTAAAGCTTGTTTTTTTGTTTGTTTGTTTTTGTTTTTGTTTTCCTGGGAGAGGATGAATTATCCACCACTGGGCTTACTGAAGCAGAGAATAGACCATCACTGGTCAGGATATTGTAGGATATTGAGAATTACATCAGTTAGTTTTCTCCCAAATCTGAAGGTCTATGATTCTGACACTCATTTGTGCTAACTGCTTGTACCCAGCTGCTGTGAGGTCATCCTTTCCGGTCTTGACTTCACTTTTTAAGGGTAGGATTCGCTCTCAGACCTCTGGCTTCTGGCTGGCTGGAAATCACACCTCTGGGTCCAGGAGCACCTCTGTCCAGGCAGTTTAAAATGGAGCAGAGAGTAAAACCATCTCTGTGCCTGTTCTTAGATTTCTGTTCAGAGTTCACCTACCCTGGTTCTCCTTCCGGCCAGATCCACTTATCTATTTATAAACATAAGCTAGTACGAGGTGGGTCAGCATTTAAACCAAGGTCTAACTCCAAATCTCATGTTCCCATTGCATGTCACATTATCCATTATCCTAGATCTTTCACAACTGAGCAGTGGAATTATAATTTGTTGTTGCTCATGTCCTGACATAGCTCATAGCCTAGCAAAGACTGCTTAGCCTGGAGTGTGCAAAGGTCAGGGACATGGCTAAGCCAGATGGTCATAGCTGAAAAGATTCTCTTGTCCATCATCCAGGCTAGCACTGATGCCTCGAGCATATCAGTTTAATCCTTTCAAATAAATGAAACTGTGCTTCTGCTGATAACATCCTACACTAGGGATTGTTGGCTACAGGATTAAATTTGCATGTCCCAGCTAAATTGGAGAATCACAGAATTATTGAATTGAAAGTAGAACATATCTTAGAAGCCCTTGAATGTGTAAGTTACATTTTTAAAGGTGGGAAATGGAGGCTCAGTAAAGCCTGAGTAGCACAGTATGAACTGATACTAACGTTGGAATTAGAGCTTTGGTCGGAGCCCTTTCTCCAACATAAAGGGATAGATTATTTCATCATGCTTTGCTTTATTGGACTTCACAGATAATGCGTGTTTTACAAGTTGAAAGTTTGTGGCAAACTTGCCTCAGACAAGTCCATCAGCATCATTTTTTCAACAGCATGTGCACACTTGGTGCCTCTATGTCATGTAATTCTTATAATATTTTAAACTTGATTATTATCATATCCATCATGATGATCTGTGATCAGTGATCTTTGATGTAACCATTGTAATTGTTTTGAGGCACTAGAAATCACTCTCATATAAGATGTCAAACTAAATCACTTAACGTTGTACGTGTTCTGACTGCTCCACTGGCCGGCTGTTCCCCTGTCTCTCTCCCTTTCCTTGGGCCTCCCTATTCCCTGAGATGCAGCAATATTGAAATTAAGCCAATTAATAACCCTAAAATGGCCTCTAAGTGTTCAAGTGAAAGGAAGAGTTGAACTTCTGTCACTTTAAATCAAAAGCTAGATATGATTAAGCTTAGTAAGGAAGATATGTCAAAAGCTGAGATAGGCTAAAGGCTAGTCCTCTTGTGCCAAACAGCCAAGCTAGGAACGGAAAGGAAAAGTTCTTGAAGGAAATTAAAAGTGCTACTCCAGTGAACACATAAATGAGAAGAAAGCAAAACAGCCTTATTGCCAATATGAAGTAAGTTTGCATGGTCTGGATAAAAGATCACACCAGCCACAACATTCCCTTAAGTCAAAGGCTAATCCAGAGCAAGACCCTATATCTCCTGTATAATGCCAGAGAGGCGAGGAAGCTGCTGAAGAAAAGTCGAAAGCTAGCAGATGTTGGTTCATGAAGTTTAAGGAAGGGAGGCATCTCCATTACATAAAAGTGCAAGGTGCAGTAGCAAGTACAGATGTAGAAGCTGCAGCAAGTGATCCAGAAGATCTAGCTAAGACAATTGATAAACATGGCAACACTAAAAATCATTTTCAGTGGAGACAAATAGCCTTCTATTGAAAAAAGATGCCATCTAGGACTTTCATAGCTACAGAGGAGAAGTCAATACCTGGCTTCAAAACTTTAAAGGTCAGGCTGACTCTCTCGTTAGGGGCTAATGCACTGGTGACTTTAAGTTAAAGCCACTATTCATTTACAATTCCAAAAATTTTAGGGCTTTTCAGAATCATGCTAAATCTACTCTGCCTGTGCTCTATAAATAAAACAAGAAAGCTCAGATGACAGCACCTCTGTTTACAGCATGTAAACAGAATATTTTGAGGATTCAAGACTTTAGTGAAGGAAGTAACTGCAGATGTGTTGGAAATAAGAAGAGGACTAGAATTAGAAGTGGAGCCCAATGATGTAACTGAATTGCTACAAGTTCAGGAGAAAACTTGAATGGGGCCTGAGTGTGGTGGCTCACGCCTGTAATCCCAGCACTTTGGGAGGCAGAGGTGGGCAGATCACTGAGGTCAGGAGTTCGAGACCAACCTGGACAACATGGTGAAACCCTGTCTCTACTAAACACACAAAAATCAGACGAGCATAGTGGTGAACGTCTGTAATCCCAGCTACTCGGGAGGCTGCAGCAGGAGAATTGCTTGAGCCCAGGAGGCAGAGGTTGCAGTGAGCCAAGATTGCACCACTGCACTGGGTGACAGAGCAAGACTCCATCTCAAAAAACAAACAAACAAACAAAACTTGAATGGATGAGGAGTTGCTTCTAATGGATGAGTAAAGAAAATGGTTACTTGAGATGGAATCTACTCCTGGTGAAGATGTGAACATTGTTTAATTGATATCAAAAAAATTAGAATATTACATAAACTTAGTTAATAAAGAAGTGGCAGGATTTGAGAGGATTAGCTCCAATTTTGAAAGTTCTACTGAGGGTAAAATGCAACTAAACAGCATTACATGCTATGGAGAAATTTTTCATGAAAAAGAGATTCAATCAATGTGTCAGATTTCATTGTTGTGTTATTTTAAGAAATTGCCACTGCCACTCCCACTTTTAGCAACCACCACTCTAATCAGTCAGCCTCCATCAACATCAAGGCAAGATCCTCCACCAGTGGAAAAGCTGACAACTTGCTGAAGGCTAAGTTGATTGTCAGCATTTTTTAGCAATACGGTATTTTTAAACTAGGGTATATACATTGTTTTTTAGCTACTGAACACTTAATATAGTGTATTATAATTTTTTTTGAGACAGAGTGTCACTCTGTCATCTAGGCTGGAGTGCAGTGGCATGATCTTGGCTCACCGCAAC